>NC_041233.1:48484197-48492009 GCF_002837175.3 Physeter macrocephalus
CGGGTTCGTGCCCCGGTCCGGGAAGATCCCACATGCCGCGGAGCGGCTGGGCCCGTGAGCCATGGCCGCTGAGCCTGCGCGTCCGGAGCCTGTGCTCCTCAACGGGAGAGGCCACAGCAGTGAGAGGGCCGTACTGCAAAAAAAAAAAAAAAAAAAAAATGCAGCACAGTTCTCACTAGGTTAAAAATCCAGGTGTCAGCGGGGCTGCATTCCTTTCTTTTCCAGCTCCTAGAGGCCACCCATATCCTTGGTTCATGATCCTTTCCCTCCATCTCCAAAGCCAGCAACAGGGGGTTTGGTTTTCTTGACACCACATCACCCCAACTTTCTCTTCTGCAGGCAAATCCCCCGTTGCCTGCCTCTTATGCTTTTAAGGACCCTTGAGATTATATTGGGCCCACCTGGATAATCTACAGTACTCTCCCTATTTCAAGATTCCTAGCTTAATCACACCTGCCAAGTTCTTTTTTGCCATATATGGTAATAGATTAACAGGGTTCCAAAGATTAGGACATGGATATTCCTGGGGAGGGGGAATGGCAGTGGTTAGGGTGTATGTTATTCTGCTACCACACCTGAGAAGAATTTCCTGCCCCAAGATGGTACTGGGTACCCCTCTTGTGAGTGAGTGTCCATGGATGCTGCCCTGATTCCCTCTTGAGTTTTCTGTCACGTGGATAGATGGGGTGTTCCTTAAAGGCAAGTATGTGTCTTCTTTGCCACTCAGTTCCCAGAGTCCAGCACGCTGCTGTTCAACATAACTTATATGGATCAAATTATATTTATCTTAAGTTTTCTAGTGGCCACGTTAAAAAAAAAATACGCAATACATTTTAAGACTATATTTTATCTAACCCAGTATATCCAAGATATTATCATTTCAACAGGTAATCAATATAAAATTATTAGTGCGATATTTTACATTCATTTATTTGGACTAAATCTTCGAAGTCCAGTCTGTATTTTTACACATAGAGCATATCTCAATTCGGAGCAGCCACCATCCAAATGCTCAGTGGCCATAAGTGGCTGGTGGCTACCCTATGGGACAACTCGGCTCTGGCACAATCCCTGATTCTTAGGAGTGCTCCATGAGAGTTTGTCTGATAATTGGGGGAGGGAACTGCTGCGGGGCCAGCATGAGGGCTGAATCTTAGAAGTGAGTGCCAGCTTCAGGGTGCTCCTGTGTTTGTGGCTTAAGTTTTATTCGATTTTACATAAAAATCAGAAAATCAAATGCCTTGTGAACACATGTCTTTCAGTTTCTAATTTGGCAGTGTGCACACTTGGGTGAGGCCCCATCAGCTTCCTGGGGTGAGGGAGCAGCCACTCCAGTAAACATTTACGGGGAGGAGTCCTCTTCGGGGGCTCCCAGGCGCGGGAGGTAGTTAGCTTGTGAGGTGAAAAATATATTTTCACATTTCCAAAGGTTTGCCTCGCTTTCATGTATACCTCTTTCAAAAAGTATCCTCAAACCACGTTTTGAAAGCTGACCCTGCTAACTCTGGCTTCCCAAATCTCTTTGAAGTCACAGAACAACCTGAAAACAAAGCATGTTCACAGTCCTGGGACAGAAAAATAAACACACATCGCCCCTGAAGGGAGACCCCAGCCTCTGAGCTCAGTCTGCCAAACAGAGGAGGCTGACTGGTGTCCAGGGCCCTCGTCTCCATCAGGATCACTCCAGATTGGTTTTTCTTCCTGTGCTTTGCTCTTTCAAAAAGCCATGGGAATCCTCTTAATGCACGCACACGTTTCCTCACAACCAGAGCACATGCAGAGTTCTCTGAACTGAGCTACCTGTTGAGCCCTGTGATCTAGTAAGATATTAAACTATAGTTAGAAGCAAATTGTTGCCCTCCCCTGCCAAAAGATGGACTATAAACAGAGATAATCACATAACCACAGTATTCTGTGTGGTTCTCTTCCGCTTTGTACACTCAACAATGGAGCAAAGAACCAGCCACATATTAGGTTGCTAAATGGTGTTGAATGCATGCATGAACTCTCCTTTCTTGATCTCAGCCTTGCAGAGGGAATGGGAGGAGACATCTATTGCTGGGGTTCACGCCCTCCCTAGAACACATGTGTAACCAATTCTCATGAGAGAGCACCACATTTCAATCTGATCTGCTCACCGTCAAAGAGAAGACAAAGGGACACACGCCCAAAGATGTTAGGATTCAGGCTTTCACATAGTCTAAAATGACAAGTCTCAAGGTAAACCAGACACTGCCGAGAACCTGAAGATCACTTTGTGTTCCGCAGAGCAGGACTGGCAGGTCGTCTGTCTGGTTGCTGCTGGAACTACCCAAGGGCAGGGAAGACCCTAGAATTGGAATGAGCATGAAGATAAAAAGCTGATTGAGGCCGTCTCTGCACCCATACTGTGTAATAGATTTCTGACCGTAAAAGTCAATAAATTGCAGCTTAGTTTATTTCTTTCTAGCTCACCTGCATGGTTCAATTTCTCCAAGTGTCCTTTAACCCAGTGCACTTAAAAAAGAAGAGAACCGCATTTATCGGGGACATAGATGGAAAAGTAAAGATAGGATTAGCAACATTGTCTTAAGCCTCTTCATCCTGCCGCTTCTGGGCCTGAGGCAGAAGGATCTCACAGGTCTGAGCACAGTTCCTTTTGCACATCATATGGGCTACAGCAGTCATAAGGGTGAGTGTGTTCATGTTTCCAATCATGGGAGAGGAGGCTGATCCTAGGGCATAACTTTGATAGGGAGCCAGCAAAAGCAACTGTGGAACCTACCTCACCTTCTGTAGCTACAGCTTCTCACTGCCGCACTCCTACAAGGTTGCCCCATCAGAGGAGAGATGTGGGTATGTTTATGTGTGCGTGCAGGAACTTTGTCACTAGCTTATCCCCTCTTAAGACCCAGACAGAGCGTCTGATTACTTCTCATTCATGATGTGTTTGAGCCTCTTTATAAACTTTGAACAGACTTATATCCTTGACTCTTCCCTTTCCTTCCTTTCTTCCTGTCTAGCAAGAGTAGGGAATCATTGTAAAGGAAACCTGGCACATGTAGTTGCATCTTTAAATGCTAATTCTCCACATTTGATAAAGAAAACAACAACAAAAACTTGGATACAGATGCACCGTGACATGGAAAGGTAAAATTTTTGGCCAGATTTTTAAGGCCAGATGGTGGGCAGTGAAGAATAAAATCAGACTGAGGAATTGGCTGAGGCTGGGAGGTAGCAGCTTTTGCAAAGTAATCATGAGTAGTCAATATTAGGGAAATGCAGGACCAAGTGATGTGGGCCAGTTCAGAGTCTAAGCTTTTTACCTAACTGGGGGAAAGAACAGGCCAGCAATGGACTTCACTTAAGCCAAATGAAAAGAATTACTGGAAAGCAGATTTGGGACAGGCGGGAGTCAGAAAATTTCCTTGCAGTCAGTCAAGGTGAGTAGGGACAGGTAAGCCAAAAAAGAAGGTAGAACCACTGAGTCAGTTTTCCTACTGCTTGTTCTGGTTGTCCATGTCGTTGTTGAGCGTAAAAGCAGCTAAGTGTTGAGGCTTTGTGCTCCAAACCAGAAATGAAGGCTGCTAGTAAATTCAGCCTCTCTTTAGCTACTGGAGCTGACACTTATTTGTCCAATTTTTTTTTTTCATTGTAATCATAAAATTGGCTGGAGTTCCATCTACTTGAAAACTACAAAATTTTGGTAGGAAATTAAATGTTTGGATTGAGGATTGTGAGGTTGACATTTCAAATATTTTCTCTAAGGTTAGAGGCGTCAGTAACATTGGGATGGCCACACAAATTTGATTCACCTATTCAGTGGTGTTTATCCTGGGCTCATTTTGTTAAATGCTTGGCTGTGGTATTAGGCTCTTACGATAGCCAGGTCACTGTTTTAGGTCAAGTATATGGCTCAGAAATTGAGACCATCTCTCTCTTATTATGTTCTAAATGAGTAAAAATGGTAAATGCTATAGGTAATGAGGTGAATTGGCATGGGGAATGGGGCTAGGAAATGCTGGCTGTGTTTCTTGATCACTTATGCTCCTTTGGGACTGGCATCTGCAGCTTCTAAGCAAATGATTTTGTATTTGTATTCTTTTAGTGGTTATACTTATTTTTCTAAAAAATGAACTTTAGATGAACAAAATTGGATTACTTGTAATCCTGAGTCTGAGTATCATACATCCACGTATCTCTTTCCATGTATTTTTTTCCCGATTACTAATGATCCCTGGTCCCAAATTTCATTTCTCCTCATCACAGCCACCCGTTTTTTTTTTACTTTTTAGTTAATTCAATCTTATTAGATTTAGAATTATAGAAATTATGTTTAACACAATGCAGAAATATTTAGTATTTGCAGATTTGTCAAGTGGTATGTTTGTTCTACAACCATTTTTTTTGTACTTTATGGAAAGTTTTAAATATCTGATTGAAGAATGGTGCAGTTTGATTAAAGAGGAAATGATACAGCTTCTAAAGCAGGAAGACATAAAAGGCTCAATGATCCCTGCATTTTTCCTTCCCTTTTTTCTCTAATCTGGGGGAATCTCTAACCCTTTTAAGAATATCTAATCCTTTTCAAAGTTAATTTTTTTATATCAGATCACTCTTAACTAGGGAGCAATTTTTTTAAACAGAAATAGCATTGGGCAGACCTTCCAAACTCTGATTTGGCAGGAAGGAAAAATTCTATAGGGTATATACAATTACTTAATTCAAGCCATAGAGAAAAAAGCACTCCCAAGTAAGAGTTCAGGTTAGTTTCAGCTGTTTCTCTTATTCACCAATTCAACTTTATGAGCATTTATCACTCACTGTGTACAGGATGATCATACATTCAAGTTTTCCCAGGACAGTCCTGGTTTAAGTGTGCTTCCCTACCATCTGTCTGGTGATTATGCCCTTTCACTCTTAAAAGTGTCACAAGCACCCATTCTTGTGCTTTTTAACGTATATAAATATTATTGTATTAAATATATGTCCTAGTCTGCTTCCTACTTTTTACATTCAATATTAATTATCTCAACATTTGCATATAACACATTTTGGTTTTCATTTCCTATTGGTGAACACACAGGTGATTTCAAACTCCATTACAGAGTGCACGGCAAATATTTTCATACATGTCTCTGTGTATGTGTGTTATTTTTTCTGGAAAATATTCCTAGTTATAAAATATAGACATAAAATTTTTCACTAAATACTTTCAAACTGGCCCCCAAAATGAGTATACAATCCTCTCCCAACGTTCAAAAAAAAAAAAAAAAAAAAAAAAGAAAAAAAAATCCATTAAAGGAGCCATTCATTATACTGACAGAAGAAGGTATTCTTTTTTTTCTCTAGCTTTATTGAGATATAATCGATACATAACATTGTGTAAGTTTAAGTTATACAACATTATGATTTAATAGTCTTATATATTACAAAATGATTACCACAATAGGGTTGTTAGCATCTCCATCACCTCACACAATTACTATTTCTGTGTGAGAACATTTAAAATTTGCTGTCTTAGCAAGTATGTAATACAGTATTGTTAACAATAGTCATCCCACTGTACATTAGATCCCCAGAACTTATTCATCTTGTAACTGGAAGTTTGTGCCCTTTGACCAACATCTGCCGTTTCCCCCACCTCCTAGCCCCTGGCAACCTAGTTTGGCTTTTTTAGATTCTGCACATAAGTGATGTCATACAGTGTTTGTCTTTCGCTGTTTGACTTATTTCACGTAGCATAATGCCCTCAAAATTTTTCCAATGTTGTCACAAATGGCACGATTTCCTTCTTTCTCATGGCTGAATGATATTTATCTCTATCTATAACTTTTCTTTATTCATTCACCTGTAGGCAGACACTAAGGTTGTTTCCATGTCTTGGCTATTATGAATAACGTTGCAATGAACATGGATGGTGATTTTCATACCTTTGGGTATATACCCATGATATATAAGGATTCCTTTTTCTTCACATTCTCACCAGCATTTGTTACCTCTCGTCTTTTTCATAGTAGCCATTTTAACAGGTGTGAGGTGATATCTCATTGTGGTTTCAATTTGTATTTCCCTGATGATTGATTAGTGATGTTGAGGACCTATTCATGTACCTGTTGACTATTTGTATACCTTCTTTGGAAAAATGTCTACTTATTACCTCTGTCCATTTTTTAAATTAGTTTTTTATTTGCTATTGAGTTGTATGAATTCCTTATGTAGTTTCGATATTAATGCCTTGTTAGATGGTTTGCAAATATTTTATACCATTCTGCAGGTTGCCTTTTCATTTTGTTGATTGTTTCTTTTGCTGTGCAGAAGTTTTTTAGTTTGATGTAGTTTCATGTATTTATTTTTTGCTGTGCAGAAGTTTTTTAGTTTGATGTAGTTTCATGTATTTATTTTTACTTTTGTTGTCTGTGCTTATGGTGTCATATCCAAAAAACTATTGACAAGACTGATGTCAAGGAGCTTTTTCCCTATGTTTTCCTCTAGGAGCTTTATGGTTTCAGGTCTTATGTTCAAGTCTTTCGTCCATTTTTAGTTAATTTTTTGAGTGGTGTAAGATAGGAGTTCACTTTCTATCTTGTGCATATGGATATACAGTCCATTGTCATATAGGTTGAACATATATTTGTGGGTTTATTTCTGGGATGTTGATTCTGTTCCACTGGTCTATGTATGTATTTTCATGCCCATACCATACCAATTAGATTACTATAGCTTTGTAATACAGTTTGAAATCAGAAGTGTGATGCCTCTAGCTTTGTTCTTCTTTCTCAAGATTGCTTTGGCTATTTGGGTTCTTTTGTGTTCCTGTGTGAACTTTAGGATTGATTTTACTATTTCTGTGAAAAATGGCATTGGAAGTTTTATAAGAATTATTTGCATTGAATCTATAGATGGCTTTGGGTTGTATTGTTAATTTTAACAATATTCTTCTGATCCATAAACAAGGGATATATTTCCATTCATTTGTATTTTCTTCAGATTCTTTCATCAAAGTCTTATAATTTTAGTGTACAGATATTTCACCGTTTTGGTTAAATTTATTCCAAACTATTGTTTTTGATGCTATTTTGAATGATATAGTTTTCTTTCTTTATTTTTCAAATATTTTGTTAGTGTATAGAACTACAACTGCTTTTTATTTTTTTAACAAGAAAACTTCAGCATTTATAACGACAGATTTTACATATTATTAAAAGAAGATTAAAGGAATTATTTGCAAGATATACCATATTTCTGCATAGTAAGACTTAGAATAATAAAACATCAATTTTTCCCAAAATTATATTTCAAAGTAATTGCAATTACATTGGTCTCTTCTGTCTTTTATGCATGCCATCTGTTTCATTTTCTTCTCTGAAACAATGTGGAAAATAAACCACCTCCTAATGGCAGAACTTTGGTTGCTACAGCTCTTCCCTGATTCTTGGTCTGCTTAACTTTTTTCTATCCATTATTGAATATCATTGGTAATCTATCTTTTTCTAGAAATTATCCATTTTCCTCTAGATTATAAAATTTACTGCCATAAACGTGCATACCATGGGGTCTGTGCTTGTAACAATCGATACTTTCCCATTTCTAATATTTTTGCTTTTTTTTCTCCTTTTTTTTAAACATCTTTTTTGGAGTATAATTGCTTTACAATGGTGTGTTAGTTTCTGCTTTATAACAAAGTGAATCAGTTATACATACACATATGTTCCCATATCTCTTCCCTCTTGCATCTCCCTTCCTCCCACCCTCTCTATCCCATCCCTCTAGGTGGTCACAAAACACCGAGGTGATCTCCCTGTGCTATGCAGCTGCTTCCCACTAGCTATC
>NC_041233.1:48492174-48495558 GCF_002837175.3 Physeter macrocephalus
CTCCATACTGTTCTCCATAGTGGCTGTATCAATTTACATTATTCCCACCAGCAGTGCAAGAGGGTTCCCTTTTCTCCACACCCTCTCCAGCATTTATTGTTTCTAGAGTTTTTGATGATGGCCAATCTGACCGGTGTGAGATGATATCTCATTGTCGTTTTGATTTGCATTTCTCTAATGATTAATGATGTTGAGCATTCTTTCATGTGTTTGTTGGCGATCTGTATATCTTCTTTGGAGAAATGTCTATTTAGTTCTTCTGCCCATTTTTGGATTGGGTTGTTTGTTTTTTTGTTATTGAGCTGCAAGAGTTGCTTATAAATTTTGGATATTAGTCCTTTGTCAGTTGCTTCGTTTGCAAATATTTTCTCCCATTCTGAGGGTTGTCTTTTGGTCTTGTTTATGGTATCCTTTGCTGTGCAAAAGCTTTTAAGTTTCATTAGGTCCCATTTGTTTTTTTTTGTTTTTATTTGCATTTCTCTAGGAGATGGGTCCAACAGGATCCTGCTGTGATTTATGCCATAGAGTGTTCTGCCTATGTTTTCCTCTAAGAGTTTGATAGTGTCTGGCCTTACATTTAGGTCTTTAACCCATTTTGAGTTTATTCTTGTGTGTGGTGTTAGGGATTGTTCTAATTTCATACTTTTACATGTAGCTGTCCAGTTTTCCCAGCACCACTTATTGAAGAGGCTGTCTTTTCTCCACTGTATATCCTTCCCTCCTTTATCAAAGATAAGGTGACCATATGTGTGTGGGTTTATCTCTGGGCTTTCTATCCTGTTCCATTGATCTATATTTGTTTTTGTGCCAGTACCATACTGTCTTGATTATTGTAGCTTTGTAGTATAGTCTGAAGTCAGGGAGCCTGATTCCTCCAGCTCCATTTTTCGTTCTCAAGATTGCTTTGGCTATTCGGGGTCTTTTGTGTTTCCATACAAATTGTGATGTTTTTGGTTCTAGTTCTGTTAAAAAAAAAATGCCAATGGTAGTTTGATAGGGATTACATTGAATCTGTAGATTGCTTAAGTCAGTAGAGTCATTTTCACAATGTTGATTCTTCCAATCCAAGAACATGGTATATCTCTCCATCTATTTGTATCATCTTTAATTTCTTTCATCAGTGTCTTATAATTTTCTGCATACAGGTCTTTGTCTCCTTAGGTAGGTTTATTCCTAGATATTTTATTCTTTTTGTTGCAATGGTAAATGGGAGTGTTTTCTTAATTTCACTCTCAGATTTTTCATCATTAGTGTATAAGAATGCCAGAGATTTCTGTGCATTAATTTTGTATCCTGCTACTTTACCAAATTCATTGATTAGCTCTAGTAGTTTTCTGGTAGCCTCCTTAGGATTCTCTATGTATAGTATCATGTCATCTGCAAACAGTGACAGCTTTACTTCTTCTTTTCCTATTTGGATTCCTTTTATTTCTTTTTCTTTTCTGATTGCTGTGGCTAAGACTTCCAAAACTATGTGAATAATAGTGGTGAGAGTGGGTAACCTTGTCTTGTTCCTGATCTTAGTGGAAATGGTTTCAATTTTTTCACCATTGAGGATGATGTTGGCTGTGGGTTTGTCATATACAGCCTTTATTATGTTGAGGAAAGTTCCCTCTATGCCTACTTTCTGCAGGGTTTTTATCATAAATGGGTGTTGAATTTTGTCAAAAGCTTTCTCTGCATCTATTGAGATGATCATGGTTTTTCTCCTTCAGTTTGTTGATATGGTGTATCATGTTGATTGATTTGCGTATATTGAAGAATCCTTGCATTCCTCGGATAAACCCCACTTGATCATGGTGTATGATCCTTTTAAAGTGCTGTTGGCTTCTGTTTGCTAGTATTTTGTCGAGGAATTTTGCATCTATGTTCATCAGTGATATTGGCCTGTAGTTATCTTTCTTTGTGACATCTTTGTCTGGTTCTGATATCAGTGTGATGGTGGCCTCGTAGAATGAGTTTGGGAGTGTTCCTCCCTCTGCTATCTTTTGGAAGAGTTTGAGAAGGATAGGTGTTAGCTCTTCTCTAAATGTTTGATAGAATTCGCCTGTGAAGCCATCTGGACCTGGGCTTTTGTTTGTTGGAAGATTTTTAATCACAGTTTCAATTTCAGTGCTTGTGATTGGTCTGTTCATATTTTCTATTTCTTCCTGGTTCAGTCTCGGCAGCTTGTGCATTTCTAAGAATTTGTCCATTTCTGCCAGGATGTCCATTTTATTGGCATACAGCTGCTTGTAGTAATCTCTAATAATCTTTTGTATTTCTGCAGTGTCAGTTGTTACATCTCCTTTTTCATTTCTAATTCTATTGATTTGAGTCTTCTCCCTTTTATTCTTGATGAGTCTGGCTAATGGTTTATCAATTTTATTTATCTTCTCAAAGAACCAGCTTTTAGTTTTATTGATCTTTGCTACTGTTTTCTTCATTTCTTTTTCATTTATTTCTGATCTGATCTTTATGATTTCTTTCCTTCTGCTAAATTTGGGGTTCTTTTGTTCTTCTTTCTCTAATTGCTTTAGGTGCAAAGGTAGGTTGTTTATTCGAGATGTTTCCTGTTTCTTAAGGTAGGATTGTATTGCTATAAACTTCCCTCTTAGAACTGCTTTTGCTGCATCCCATAGGTTTTGGGTCGTCGTGTCTCCATTGTCATTTGTTTCTAAGTATTTTTTGATTTCCTCTTTGATTTCTTCAGTGATCACTTCGTTATTAAGTAGTGTATTGTTTAGCCTCCATGTGTTTGTATTTTTTACAGATCTTTTCCTGTAATTGATATCTAGTCTCATAGCGTTGTGGTCAGAAAAGATACTTGATATGATTTCAATTTTCTTAAATTTGCCAAGGCTAGATTTGTGACCCAATATATGATCTATCCTGGAGAATGTTCCATGAGCACTTGAGAAAAATGTGTATTCTGTTGTTTTTGGATGGAATGTCCTATAAATATCAATTAAGTCCATCTTGTGTAATGTATCATTTAAAGCTTGTGTTTCCTTATTTATTTTCATTTTGGATGATCTGTCCATTGGTGAAAGTGGGGTGTTAAAGTCCCCTACTATGATTGTGTTACTGTCGATTTCCCCTTTTATGGCTGTTTTTCTTAAATTTACCAAGGCTTGATTTGTGACCCAAGATATGATCTATCCTGGAGAATGTTCCCTGAGCACTTCAGAAAAGTGTGTGTTCTGTTGTTTTTGGATGGAATGTCCTATAAATATCAATTAAGTCCATCTTGTTTAATGTATCATTTAAAGCTTGTGTTTCCTTATTTATTTTCATTTTGGATAATCTGTATTGGTGAAAGTGGGGTGTTAAAGTCCCCTACGATTATTGTGTTACTGTCGATTTCCCATTTTATGGCTGTTAGTATTTCCCTTATGTATTGAG
>NC_041233.1:48496613-48510466 GCF_002837175.3 Physeter macrocephalus
AAATATTTTCTCAGTCCCTTTCTTTTTCTCTTCTTCTTCTGGGACCCCTATAATTCGAATATTGGTGTGTTTAATGTAGTCCCAGAGGTCTCTGAGACTGTCCTCAGTTCTTTTCATTCTTTTTTATTTATTCTGCTCTGTGGTAGTTATATCCACTATTTTATTTTCCAAGTCCCTCATCCATTCTTCTGCCTCAGTTATTCTGCTATTGATTCTTTCTAGAATATTTTTAATTTCATTTATTGTGTTGTTCATCGTTGCTTGTTTCCTCTTTAGTTCTTCTAGGTCCTTGTTAAATGTTTCTTGCATTTTCTCTATTCTATTTCCAAGATTTTGGATCATCTTTACTATCATTATTCTGAGTTCTGTTTCTGGTAGACTGCCTATTTCCTCTTCATTTGTTAGGCCTGGTGGGTTTTGACCTTGCTCCTTCATCTACTGTGTGTTTTTCTATCTTCCATTTTGCTTATCTCACTGTGTTTGGGGTCTCCTTTTTGCAGGCTGCAGTTCGTAATTCCCATTGTTTTTGGTGTCTGTCCCCAGTGGCTAAGGTTGCTTCAGTGGGTTGTGTAGGCTTCCTTTTGGAGGGGAGTAGTGCATGTGTTCTGGTGGATGAGGCTGGATCTTGTCTTTCTGGTGGGCACGTCCACATCTGGTGCTGTGTTTTGGAGTGTATGTGGCCTTATTATGATTTTAGGCAGCCTCTCTGCTAATGGGTGGGGTCATGTTCCTGTCGTGCTAGTTGTTTGGCATAGGACATCCAGCACTGTAGCTTGCTGGTTGTTGAGTGAGGTTGGGTCTTGGTGTTGAGATGGAGATCTCTGGGAGAATTTCGCCGTTTGATATTACGTGGAGCTTGGAGGTCTCTTGTGGACCAGTGTCCTGAACTTGGCTCTCCCACCTCAGAGGCACAGCGCTGACTCCTGGCTGGAGCACCAAGAGCCTTTCATCCACATGGCTCAGAATAAAAGGGAGAAAAGAAAGAAAGAAGGAAGGAAAGAAAGAAAGAGGATAAAATACAATCAAGTAAGACAAAATAAAATAATTAAAAAAAATAATTATTAAGGAAAAATTTTTTTTTAAAGTGAAAAACAACAAAACGGATGGACAGAACCCTAGGACAAATGGTGAAAGCAAAGCTATACAGACAAAATCTCACACAGAAGCATACACATACAAACTCACAAAAGGGGAAAAGGGGAAAAAATAATATATCTTGCTCCCAAAGTCCACCTCCTCAATTTGGGATGATTCGTTGTCTGTTCAGGTATTCCACAGATGCAGGGTACATCAAGTTGATTGTGGAGATTTTATCCACTGCTCCTGAGGCTGCTGGGAGGGATTTCCCTTTCTCTTTGTTCGCACAGCTCCCGGGGTTCAGCTTTGGATTTGGCCTCGCCTCTGTGTGTAGGTCGCCGGAGGGCATCTGTTTTTCACTCAGACAGGAGGGATTAAAGGAGCAGCTGATTCGGGGGCTCTGGCTCACTCAGGCCGGGGGGAGGGAGGGGTACAGAGTGCGGGGCGAGCCTGCGGCGGCAGAGGCCAGCATGACGTTGCAGCAGCCAGAGGCATTCCATGCATTATCCCGGGGAAGTTGTCCCTGGATCATGGGACCCTGGCAGTGGCGGGCTGCACAGGCTCCCGGGAGGGGAGTTGTGGATAGTGACCTGTGCTTGCACATAGGCTTCTTGGTGGTGGCAGCAGCAGCCTAGCGTCTCATGCCCGTCTCTGGGGTCTGCGCTGATAGCCGCGGTTCGCACCCATCTCTGGAGCTCCTTTAAGCAGCGCTCTTAATCCCCTCTCCTCATGCACCAGGAAACAAAGAGGGAAGAAAATGTCTCTTGCCTCTTTGGCAGGTCCAGACTTTTTCATGGACTCCCTCCCGGCTAACTGTGGTGCACTAACCCCTTCAGGCTGTGTTCACACAGCCATCCCCAGTCCTCTCCCTGGGATCCAACCTCCGAAGCCCAAGCCTCAGCTCCCAGCCCCCGCCTGCCTCGGCGGGTGAGCAGAGAAGCTTCTTGGGCTGGTGAGTGCTGGTCGGCACTGATCCTCTGTGCGGGAATCTCTCCGCTTTGCCCTCCACACCTCTGTTGCTGTGCTCTCCTCCACGGGTCCGAAGCTCCCCCGACTCCGCCACCCGCAGTCTCTGCCCGCGAAGGGGCTTCTAGCGGTGTGGAAACCTTTCCTCCTCCACAGCTCCCTCCCACTGGTGCAGGTCCCGTCCTTATTCTTTTGTCTCTGCTTTTTCTTTTTTCTTTTGCTCTACCCAGGTACGTGGGGGAGTTTCTTGCCTTTTGGAAGGACTGAGGTCTTCTGCCAGCATTCAGTGGGTGTTCTATAGGAGCAGTTCCATGTGTAGATGTATTTCTGATGTATCTGTGGGGAGGAAGGTGATCTCCGCCTCTTACTCTTCTGTCATCTTTTTCTCTCTGCAACTGCTTTTTGTATGTTGATTTTCTATTCTTCAACTTTACTGAATTCATTTATTAGTTCCAACAGCTTTTTGGTGGAGTATTTAGGATTTTTCTATATATGAGATTAAGATTACATCATCTGGGATATAGGGATATATAGGGACAAATTTATTTCTTTCCAGTTTGGATGCCTTTTATTTCTGTGTGTGTGTGTGTGTGTGAGTGTGTGTGTGTGCGTGCCCACTCACGCCTAATTGCTCTTGCTAAAACTTCCACTACAATGTTGACTAGGAGTGTGGCATTCTTTGCTTTTTTCTGAGTTTGTGGAAATCTATCACACATCCATGTGTCTCTTTTTATTTTCTTTCCTTTTATTATTTATCCCTGATGCCAAATTTTATCATTTGGCAGCTGTCAAAAAATTATTCAGGTAAGAATCATCAAAGGATGTTAAAACTAGTGGGTCAAAATTTGTTGAGGAATGGATTTATTAACACAATTCACCCAAAATTCTCTACAAAATACATAGTAACTGCAAAGGGAAAGATAGTAACTTTACAGTGGAGAATACTGGCACCTGTGACCTTAACCATATAGCGAAGTTAACATCATCAGTATTGGATGGAACATCATGTGCCCCCTGACATAATGCATTCAAAAGGATACAACACCACTTCTGTGGTATTGCTGCCAAAGATGCATAACCTGAATATAATCATGGGGAAATATCAGACAAGCCCTATTGAGGCACATTCTACAAACAACTGAATAAAATGGGACTACATCTAACCAAGGAGATAAAAGACTTGTACTCTGAAATTGATACGAGTGTTATGAAAGAAATTAAGATGAAACAAATAGATGTACTGTGTTCATAGATTGGAAGAATTAATATTGTTAAAATGACCATACTGGGCTTCCCTGGTGGCACAGTGGTTGAGGGTCCACCTGCCGATGCAAGGGACACGGGTTCGTGCCCCGGTCCGGGAAGATCCCACATGCCACGGAGCGACTAGGCCCATGAGCCATGGCTGCTGAGCCTGCGTGTCCAGAGCCTGTGCTCTGCAACAGGAGAGACCACAACAGTGAGAGACCCGCGTACCACAAAAAAAAAAAAAAAGACCGTACTACCCAAAGCAATCTATAGATTCAATGCAATACCTATCAAAGTACCGATGGTATTTTTCACAGAACTAGAACAAATAATTCTAAAATTTGTATGGAAATAAAAAAGACCCTAAATAGCCAAAGCAATCTTGAGAAAGAAAAACAAAGCTTGAGGTATCACACTCCCTGATTTCAAAGTATAATACAAAGCTATGGTAATCAAAACAATATGGTACTGTTACAGAACAAACACATAGATCAATGGAACAGAATAGAGAACCCAGAAATAAACTCACATTTACATGATCAATTAATTTACAAGGATGCAAGAATATATAATGGGGAAAATATAGCCTCTTAAATAAATGGTGCTGGGAAAACTGGACAGCTACATGCAAAAGAATCCCACTGGACTACTTTCTTACACCATGTTAAAAAAAAAATCTCACAATGGATTAAAAACTTTCATGTAAGTCCTGAAACCATAAACTCCTAGAAGAAAACATAGGCAATATGCTATTTGACATTGGTCTTAACAATAGTTTTTGGATCTGTCTCCTTAGGCAAAGGCAACAAAAGCAAAATTAAACAAATTGGACTACATCAAACTAAAAAGTTTTTGCACAGCAAAGGAAACTACCAAAAAAATGAAAAGGCAGCCTCCTGAATGGGAGAAGACATTTGCAAAGGATATATCTGATAAGGGGTTAATATCTAAAATATACAAAGAACTCATGTAATTCAACATCAAAAAAAGCCATAAATAACCCATGTTAAAAAAAAAAATGCCAGAGGACCTGAATAGACATTTTTTCAAAGAAGACGTACAAATGGCCAACAGGCGCATGAAAAGATGCTCAACATCAGTAGTCATCAGGGAGATGCAAATCAAAACCACAGTAAGATACCACCTCACACCTGTCATAATGGCTGTCATCAAAAAGAGAACAAATAACAAGTGTTGGCAAGGATGGGAAAAAAAGGGAACCCTCAAGCACTTTTGGTTAGAATGTAACTTGGTGCAGCCACTATGGAAAACAGTATGGAGATTCTTCAAAAAACAAAAAATAGAACTATGATAGATCTAGCAATGTCCACCTGCCGATGCAAGGGACACGGGTTCGTGCCCCGGTCCGGGAAGATCCCACATGCCACGGAGCGACTAGGCCCATGAGCCATGGCTGCTGAGCCTGCGTGTCCAGAGCCTGTGCTCTGCAACGGGAGAGACCACAACAGTGAGAGACCCGCGTACCACAAAAAAAAAAAAAAAGACCGTACTACCCAAAGCAATCTATAGATTCAATGCAATACCTATCAAAGTACCGATGGTATTTTTCACAGAACTAGAACAAATAATTCTAAAATTTGTATGGAAATAAAAAAGACCCTAAATAGCCAAAGCAATCTTGAGAAAGAAAAACAAAGCTTGAGGTATCACACTCCCTGATTTCAAAGTATAATACAAAGCTATGGTAATCAAAACAATATGGTACTGTTACAGAACAAACACATAGATCAATGGAACAGAATAGAGAACCCAGAAATAAACTCACATTTACATGATCAATTAATTTACAAGGATGCAAGAATATATAATGGGGAAAATATAGCCTCTTAAATAAATGGTGTTGGGAAAACTGGACAGCTACATGCAAAAGAATCCCACTGGACTACTTTCTTACACCATGTTAAAAAAAAAATCTCACAATGGATTAAAAACTTTCATGTAAGTCCTGAAACCATAAACTCCTAGAAGAAAACATAGGCAATATGCTATTTGACATTGGTCTTAACAATAGTTTTTGGATCTGTCTCCTTAGGCAAAGGCAACAAAAGCAAAATTAAACAAATTGGACTACATCAAACTAAAAAGTTTTTGCACAGCAAAGGAAACTACCAAAAAAATGAAAAGGCAGCCTCCTGAATGGGAGAAGACATTTGCAAAGGATATATCTGATAAGGGGTTAATATCTAAAATATACAAAGAACTCATGTAATTCAACATCAAAAAAAGCCATAAATAACCCATGTTAAAAAAAAAAATGCCAGAGGACCTGAATAGACATTTTTTCAAAGAAGACGTACAAATGGCCAACAGGCGCATGAAAAGATGCTCAACATCAGTAGTCATCAGGGAGATGCAAATCAAAACCACAGTAAGATACCACCTCACACCTGTCATAATGGCTGTCATCAAAAAGAGAACAAATAACAAGTGTTGGCAAGGATGGGAAAAAAAGGGAACCCTCAAGCACTTTTGGTTAGAATGTAACTTGGTGCAGCCACTATGGAAAACAGTATGGAGATTCTTCAAAAAACAAAAAATAGAACTATGATAGATCTAGCAATTCACCTCTGGGTATTTACCCAAAGAAACAAAAAGATATATGCACACCAGAATTCACTGTAGCATTGTCTACCATAGCCAAGGTAATGAAGCAACCATTCATCAATTGATGAATGGTAGAAAAAAAAGATGTGGTCTCTCTCTCTCTCTCTCTCTCTCCCTCCCTCTCTCTGTCTCTCTCTCTCTCTCTCTCTCTCTCTCTCTCTCTCTCTCTCTCTCTCTATATATATATATATATATATATATATATATACACGTATATATATGCAATGGAATATTAGCCATAAAAAAGTTGCCATTTATGACAACATGGATAGCTCTTGAGAATATTATGCCAAGTGAAATAAGTCAGACAGAGAAATATGAATACCATATGATCTCACTTGTATGTGGAACTAAAAAACAAAACAAAACAAATGCAGACCCATAAATACAGAGAACAAATGGGTGGTGTCCAGAGTGGAGGAGGGCTGGGTGGTTGAGCAAATTAGGTGAAGTGGATTAAGAAGTGTAAACCTACAGTTATAAAATTAAAAAGTTATGGGAATGTAATATACAGCATAAGGAATATGGTCACTAGTATTATCATGACTTTGGGGATGGATGGTTACTAGACTTTTCATGGTGATCATTTCATAATATATGCAGATGTCAAATCACTATGTAGTATACCTGAAATTAGCATAATATTGTACATCAAGTATATTTCAATAAAAACACTCAGCTATAAAATAATGTTATGTGGATATAATGTATGGTGTGGTGACTATAGTTAATAATACTATATTGCATATTGAAAAGTTTCTAAGAGTAATTCTTAAAAATTCCTATCACAAGAATAAGAAAAGTTCTGTAACTTTGTGACAGATATTAACTGTCCTGTAATGCTCATTTCTCAATATATACAAATATTGAATCGTTGTACACCTGAAACTAATATGTATGTTGATTATATGTAAGTAAAAATTATCTAAACAAGCAAAACAAAAACGAAAAGCCAAAAACCATATATTCAGAAACAAGAAAGATTGAAAATTAAGGAACTAAATATTTATCTCATGACTGCAAAAAACAGTAAAATAACCCTCAAAGAAAGCAAGAGGTGTAGAAAAGCATGAGGTGAAATTCACAGAAATGTTGGAAGGATTGAGGCTAACTCCAGTTGGGGTTCAATCCACATTTAGCCAAATTGAAGGGTGAGGATACATGTTCTCGCAAACAACTCTTTTATTCAATAATAATATCTACGGAAATATTTCCTATGATTGACTAGATTTTGAACTTTGTGATTACAACTTCCAGGCCAGGGCACTGAAGCTTATTCCCCAGGAGATCTTCAGGTGGAATTTTAAACTTGGACACCATACTGAGGTCAGATCCTTGGAAAATCTTGCTTCTCACTCCTCTGGTAGCATGCTGTTGCTGGAAAAATTTTGTCAGTTATTTATTATTATTTCCCATGGGTATCTTGACAATAGACTCTGATGTAATAGCAAATTCTTACCTTCTCTAAAGAATTCTTTCAGAAAATTCACCATTTTTTTTTCTCCAAATGAATGTTTATGCCTCCATGCCCAACCATAATTTGAACCCAAGGTATAAAGCTAAATTGATGCCCCATGTGTTTTGTCACCAGAGTCTAAGAATACCCTTTGGCATTTAGAATTCTTCATTCACAAAGCTATCTTGTAACAAATTAACTGCTTTTTAAATAGTGAATATTGGGATTTTGTATTATGATTCAAACTGAGTAGCAATTGCTTTTACAGCTGAGAGCATTATCTTAATAAAAACATTTGGTTTCCAAAAGTAAAACTTTATTTCAGGATTGGATTTCTGTATAATTTTAGTGACTGAGAGAATATATCAAACCAGATACTAAGTTCAAGTCAGTTATTACATTTTATAGATAGCCTTTTGTGTTTTTAGTACATAAGGAATGAATAAATCAACCAAATCAACATACTATATTTATTTACCAGGGCTATGTTTTTACTACTTTTCAGAAATGTATTATCTAGCACTGCTGCCTAATATACTCTGAGAATATTGTTTCCCTCTGTTTTCTGATATAATATGGAGAAATAAAAACCAGAAGAAAACATAATTTTGTCATTCTATCTTTGTTGGAAACAAGGCATTTGTTATTCGGTTTGGGGAAAACAAAGGCAACATCTCAGAATTGGAAAATTTCCCAGACTTAAAAATAATATTTGACAGTGTGGAGGGCAGAGCCATTGTGGTCCCTTTTGTATAGGCGGAATAAGCCAGTTTATTTGCAGTTAGATTTTTCTCTTTATGTAGTCAGATCCCATTCACGTGTGGAGATAATTGTAGAGATGCTGAAAACCAAGGACAAAGCATCACATTTTGACGGTAAGCTGTTAGGAATGAACTCTTCAAGAGAATCAATATGGTATCGTGGTTGAGTTCAGCTTTTGAATCAGACATACCTGACTTTGAGTGCATCTCTGTATCTTACTAGTTGTCTGACCTTACTTTTTAAATCTCTAAAATGGGAATGATAATAGCAACTAAATGATTAGCTTGTTATGAGAATTAAATGAAACCCAACTTAATAAGACTTGCAGCTCTGTGCCTGACCCACAGTGAACTCTTTCCCTGTCTCCAAGAGAACTACTAGCATAGAAATTTAAGAAAAAACGGAATCATTTACAGGTTATGTGAGGCATCCATATTTGAGAACAATTGATGAGTTTGAAAACAAAAAAGAAAGTGTAGCCACTGCTGGGGGCGGCATAGAGAGTAGGGGCATTTGACTTTAGGGAAAAATATTGTTACTGAAGGGAGTGATTGAAGGGAAATCAGGGCCATCTAGGGATAACAGAACTTTGAGGATGACTACAGTCTCCTACAGACCATTGTCATGCAGGATGCTGTGTGCATCTGAATTAAACCCCAGTTCCTCACTCCTTGCCCTGACATGCAAGGACTTCACAGGCAGCTCTGACAGCCCTATTACTACTGCTCCCAACATACAACCCAAATTCTCTGCAAACTGGACCTTCCCTCAAAGATTGTTGGCTTTCTGGCCTCCTTGCCTTGGTTCCTGTGTCCTCTCTGGTTTGTTTCTTCCTCCTTTCCCATTTTCTTCCAATTTCTAGCCATCCTCCCTATTCCATCCAAAAGCCACTTTCTCCTTTCTGGATTCCAACATGAAGATTTAATATCTACCTCTTTTGAATTCCTTTAGCACTTGTTTTGCACTTCTTTCATAGCACCTACATTATTCATCTTGGATTACAGATGCGATTGTCTCATTACTCCTTCTAAACTTGTAACAGCTTGAGGGAAGAGATGGTCTTACTTATCTTTGTTTCCCCCTTCGAGGTAGCTAGTTCGTGATAAGCACTAAACAAATGGTTGTTGACAGGATAGTCATTGCAGATGCATTTCTGAATGGACTACTAATGTGATTCAGCATGGCATTTTTTTTTTATCACATATTGGTAAAAACTACATCAAATATTTATAAAGAATCTACTGTGTACCAGGCACTGTGCTAGATTCTGTGAACAAGGTTGACTTGATTCCCACTCCCTTGTGGTTTATAGACTAATGAGGAAAACAGATTTTAGACAACTAATTAGAACTGCAGTGAGTATAAGGAAAGAAGGAGAAAGAGAAAGGCTCTATTTAAATAGCTTATGTCTCAGAAAGGAGAAAGTGGTTGTTAATACTGAAAAAGTTAAATGGATTAGTTTCCAGATTCTGAAAATCCTGTATCTGTGACTGATTTAGTTTTGAAGCTACAAGGTATGATGGGCCACAGGAGCTGCTCTGTGCTCTAGGAGAAAGAGGCTGTCTATAAATTCAGGTTAACTAATAAAGGAGGTAGGTTGGGAAGTCAGGATTGTTAGCTAGCTGAAACGATGCACTAATGCAGCATAAAATACACTGAGGTCTGCTATTTATTTTCCCTTCAGCTGGCATAAAGTTGTTGAGTTATTGGCTGTAGCAACGGTGGTAAAGTTATACAGTAGCATAATGTATATTATATACAAATTCAGGCATCTACACCCTGAATATATAGGCAGATGCTTCCATTTGTTTAAAAAAATCTTTATTGGAGTATAATTGCTTTACAATGGTGTGTTAGTTTCTGCTTTATAACAAAGTGAATCAATTATACATATACATATGTTCCCATATGGCACGTATATACAATGGAATATTACTCAGCCAGAAAAAGAAATGAAATTGAGATATTTGTAGTGAGGTGGATGGACCTAGAGTCTGTCATACATAGTGAAGTAAGTCAGAAAGAGAAAAACAAATACCGTATGCTGACACATATATATGGAATCTAAGAAAAAAAAAAGTCATGAAGAACCTAGGGGTAAGATGGGAATAGAGGTGCTTCCATTTTATCTTGTTCCGCTAATTTAACTTGGTTTTAGAACGTAGGACTTAAAGCACAGTAAATCATTGGAAGTATTTCAGGACACTTACCTCAGAGCAAAGCTATCTCTTTGGCTTAAGACCACTCTGACTACTCTGTAGAAAAAACACTTAACCAGGTGTTCCCTCATTCTCCTGAGATTCATCTTTCTTAGAGTAGATGGCAAAAAAATGACTTTGAATAAAATAATGATATCTCAGAATTTTAATATTTAATTTCAATAGTTCCTCTAAATGAGGACAGAATTTGGCCTGCAAATAATAATGGTTCTTTGAATTTTCTATTTTACCTGAATTTACATCAATCTTGTAAAAACTTGGGAACATTTCTGGGCAAGGTAAGAGACTGCTGTTTTTTTCTGGTAGAAGTTAAAGTGATTAAGCAGCTCAAGTGCCATCCCAACTCACTGAGTTTCCTTTCCTGTGGGTTACTACAATATCTATAGAAAATTTAAAAATTTATTTAAAAATTCCCAATAGAATGATGGAAGTATTTTGTCTACTTTACATAGGAGCCTTGAGTACAGCATAAGTAGCTAAACACCAAGGCTCTGAAATGAGAAAGATTTGTGTTCTAATTCTACTGTTTATGAGCTGTATGATCTTGATTAAATTATGGAAACTCTCAAAGTCTCAATTTCTGTATCTGTAAATTGTAAATTATCATTGCCTACTTGATAGAGCTGTGGGGATTTAAAGGCGCTAATGCATGAAAGTGCTTAGCATAAAGCCTGAGATGTGGTAATTTCTCAACAAATAAGAGTAGTTATGATTATTAATCTTTATTAACCTCTACCTTTATACCTAGGAGGTACATAGTGAAATGCTCCTTCCAGTGAAGAGTAGAGAGAACCCCAGTTCTCCAGAGGTCTAGAAGCAGTGAAATCACTAAAGAAGAATAGGTATATCCATCAGGATTCTCTTGGTTGTAAGTGACAGAAACCCAGTTTAATCTACTTAAAGCCAAAAGGGGATTTATTGGAAGGGGTAATGTGTTGGGCAAAGAACATATGTTGCCTTTTATCAGGAGCAGAAGTCCAAACACTTCTAATCACTGCATCTTGGTATTGGCCTGCATGCATTCCTCTTGCGCTGCAGGAGAGAGACCTTGTCCCCTCCCCACAAGGGACAGATGTAGTACTGGATTGGACAGGTGCTACATAACACCTGCCCAGTGTTTGAGTTTTCAGCATATAGATCTTTCACCAACTTGCTTAAGTTTATTCTTAGGTATTTTATTTTATTTTAAAATTTTTATTGGAGCATAGTTGATTTACAATGTTGTGTTAGTTTCAAGTGTACAGCAAAGTGAATCAGTTATACATATACCAACTCTTTTTTTTTTTTAGATTCTTTTCCCATGTAGCCATTACAGAGTATTGAGTAGAGTTCCCTGTGCTATACAGCAGGTTATTATTAGTTATCTATTTTATTTATAGTAGTGTGTATATGTCAGTCCCAATCTCCCAATTTATTCCTCCTCCCCCCTTCCCCTGATAACCATGTTTGTTTTCTACATCCGTGACTCTACTTCTGTTTTGTAAATAGGTTCATTTGTACCCTCTTTTTTTTAGATTCCACATATAAATGATATCATATGATATTTGTCTTTCTGTGACTGACTTCACTCAACATGACAATCTCTAGTCCATCCATGTTGCTGCAAATGGCATTATTTTGTTCTTTTTTTTTTATTGCTCAGTAGGTATTTTATTCTTTTTGACACAGTTTTAAATGGGATTGTTTTTTAACTTTCTGATGTTTCATTATTACTATAAAGTGCAACAGATTTCTGTATATTACTCTTGTATCCTGCTACCTTGCTGAATTCATTTCAGGTCTAATAGTTTTTGTTTGGAATCTTTAGAGTTCTCTATATAGTGTATCATGTCATCTGCAAATAAAGACAGTTTTATGTCTTCCCTTCCAATTTGGATACCTTTTGCCTTTCTCATCTGATTGCTGTGGCTAGGACTTCCAATACTATGATGAATAGAAGTGGTAAGAGTGGGTGTTTTTGGCGTGTTCCTGAATTTAGCAGGACGGCTTCAGCTTTTCACCACTGAGTACTATGTTGGCTGTGAGTTTGCTGTAAATGGCTTTTATTATGTTGAGTTATGCTCCCTCTATACCTACTTTGGTGAGAGTTTTTATCATGAATGGATGTTGAATTTTACAAAAACTTTTTTTGACGACTATTAGGATGATGTGGTTTTCATCTTTTCTTTTGTTAATGTGGTGTATAACACTGATTGATTTGCATATGTTGAACCATCCTTGCGACCCTGGAATGAACCCAACTTGATCATGGTGTATGATCCTTTTAGTGTATTGTTGGATTTGGTTCGCTAATATTTTGTTGAGGATTTTTGCAACTATACTTACCAAAGATATTGGCCAAGGCCCCCATTCTCATGTGGTGAAGTTGGAGTAGAAAAACTGCATTCATGTGACTGTGTTTCCCAACAGCATGAGCAGCTTGTGGAACTAAAAGTACTGTAGAAATTATTTACATTAATAAATAAAATTGGGTCTTGAAAACCACCAGTTATATCTCTGACTGTCTCTCATGTCTGCTTGTTGGCCTCATTTTCTTCTATTATCAAATGATGTTTTCCCTTGCAGCATGGATCATGGCTACTGGCAATTTCCAGGGCCATATTTTAACAGCTTGGAAACCAGTGAGGAAACAGTATCTCTCTCACCTTCTGCTTAAAAAATTCTGGGGAAGAACTCTGGAATTGGTCAGATGTCCTGTCTTTGGACTGCTTACTGTGATCAGGGATTGGGGTACTAAGACAGGCCTAACCTGTGCCATGTGCCCACCTCTGTTACCTGAAGCAGGTGTGTTACGTGTATGCTGGGGGGTGGGGTTGAGGGTGGAATCTCTATAGCAGAAATGAGACCGTTTAGGGAAGAGTTGTTAGAGAATTTTTCCAAACTCTTCAATTTACAGACAAGAAACTGGAACTCAGAGACAACCAAAGGGTGTTCCAGGTTAGCTGGGCATGGCCTTCCTGATGAAGTGTTCTCTTCTGGCTGGAAAGAGGCTTATCTTCATTTGGTCAATGGGGGAATGCAGTCAGTCAGGGGGAGTCAAAATACTTTATTAAGCACCCACCAGCCCTCCAGTAGGAAGATTTCTTAGTTGGATTCTCTACATTCAAAGAGGGAGATAGAGCACAAGAGGGCAGAGAAGGAGGTCATAGGACTTCGATTTGCATCCCTTAGAACAGTTATTTCCTTCAAGCCGTAATGGGACACTAACACCTCATTGGGTTTGCTTGTGAAGGCACAAGTTGTGTGAACACAAGCTTGGGAGGTTTGATTGGCCACCACAGTAGTCTTGGGCATGAAGCTGAGAACAACTTCACAAATTTTGCAGAGGAGAGAACCAAGTTACAATTTTGCTTCTGAGCACCCCTTCTATCCTCTAGGTCCCTATGGGATTCTTTTTTTTTTTTTTTTTTTACATCTTTAATTGAAAATAACTGTTTTACAATGGTGTGTTAGTTTCTGCTTTACAACAAAGTGAATCAGCTATACGTATACATATGTTC
>NC_041233.1:48510790-48516664 GCF_002837175.3 Physeter macrocephalus
GTCTCCCTCCCTCCCACCCTCCCTATCCCACCCCTCTCATGGTCACAAAGCACAGAGGTGATCTCCCTGTGCTATGCGGCAGCTTCCCACTAGCTACCTATGGGATTCTGTTCAGCCTGTGAATGGCCTGGTCTTATTTCTCAACTGGTATCAGATCCCACACTGGGGTGTACTGTGAGGTGTCCCATGGGGTGTGCTGGGAGTGTGGGAACCAAACATAAACTAAGAGCATTTTCTAGGTTTGACAATTAAAACATGACTTACAATTAAGACAAACATTCAAATATTATGCAGTGGAATTTAAGTAGTATTTCAATGTTTACTATGAATCAAGAGATTTTAAAGTCATTTTGATTTTGTTGTCAGTGTCCTGGCCCTGTGTCTTTGGTTCTCTAGGGGTGGGCTTTCATTCTTGTTAACTTCTAGCGGTACCTTAGGTGGAAAGTTTGAGAAACACTGGGGAACTAGTTGTATCCAGAGCTTAACTCTGAATTCTGTGGGAGAAAATCATCATACTTAGGCTCTTCCTTGGCCCTGGAAGCTTCCAAAAGCTTGTTTCCTTTTGCTAAGGTGATTCTGGAAATGGAAAAATGCTATCGGGGACAGTGTTATCCTTTGCTTCGAAATTCCAGGCTAAAGAACTTGGAGATCCTTCATTTTTTAAAGCAAACTGATTTCCTTCTCTCCTTTCCTTTTATCGTGTTTATTACTTTTCTTATGGAGCTTCCTAGTTCTCTTTAAGTTTAGAATTTGGAAATATAGAATTTAAGAAGCAGAAGATCTAAGAGATTTCCTCACAAATGGAGAGACTGAAGCCCAGAGAGAGGAAGTGACCAGCTGAAGATCACACAGCTCATCACTGTGGCAGAGGCAGGAATGGAACCCAGGTTTCTGACTCTCATTCCAGGGCTCTTACCATGATCCCTGATGTCCATAGACACTACCGCCAAAAGGGTTAGGCTCTTGCTAAAGTTTATGAGGTTTTACTTCTCTGCTTGTGAATGTCTGCCGTAAGTTGGGTTATGTTACCATCTCGAGAGGCAGTACTGTACTGAGATTCAGCTGCCTTTCAGAATGTATTTGCTCATTTTTCCTTGTATGTGTTGACTTATATGACTTCCATGATATCTAGAACATTTTTAGGGACTTTTACATTCACTTGTTAATCTCTGAAGTGTTAGCAGATTTCTAATTTCTGAAGTGTCACCTCCTCATCTTAGTGACACCTGTAGAGTCTTCTCTCCTCATCTAAATTCTGTAACTTGTACCCATGGGGCACTAATTTGGCAAAGTTTCACCATCAAGACACAGATTTTTCATCATCTGTGGAAATAATGATATGTTCTCTTTCATTCTATTAATATCATCAGTTATATTAATGGATTTGCTAATGTTAAAACCTCTATGCATTCTGAAATGAATCCTACTTGGTTGTGATGTATTGTTTTTATTGTAATTTTAGATTCTCTTTGATAGTGTCTTATTAACTTTTTGGGTGTCAATATTCATAAATAAGATTTGATCTTAATCTGGTTTTGGTACCAATATTATTGTTATATTCACTTCTTAAAAAGGATTTGGAGACTTTCCTTTTTTTTTTTTTTTTTTTTTTCTTTGTATACTCTGGCACAATTTAAATACCTTGGAAATTAACTTATTTTAAAATTTCACAGAATTTCCCTGTGAAACCATTCAGGCCCGGTGTTTTTTTCGTAGAGAAGTGTTTTGAAAATATTCTCAATTTCTTTAATGGAAATTGGTCTGTTCATAAGTCCTGTATTTACTTGGGTTTCACTTATGATTTTTAAAATATGTATCAGTAATTTGTCATTTTGCCACTTCTCATTTTGAATATTCTTCACTCTACCTTTAAAAAAATTAACGTTTTATATGTTTTTTGATTTTTCTGTCCCAATGCTTATTTATTGATTGACTTATTTTTATTTTCTAAATTATTATTCTTTTAGATCAATCACTTCTTTCTGATGTCTTTTATTAGTTTGCTGTTCTGTATCTAGTTTTTTGAATCATTCATTTAGCTCTTCAATTTTACAGTTTTATTTAATGCTAAGAATTTTCCTCTGAGCATTTTTTTTAAAGCTACATCCCACAGATTCTGATACATTTTGTTTTCATTATTTTCTAGGCATTCTAGAAAAGTCTGTTTTATATCTCCCCTTTATCCCAAGAGTTGTTTAATACACATTATTTATGTTGTCCAGGTGGAAAAAACCTTTTTGTTTTGGGGTTTACAATTTTATTATTATCTAATAGTTTCATTGTATTGTGTTCAGAGCATGATACTGTTTTTATCACTATTTTTTAATTTACTGAGGTTTTCTTTGTGGTTGTATAAGTAGTCAATTTCTATATATATTCATTGTGTACCTGGAAGTATATCTTCTAATATTTGTATCTGGACCTTCTATACCCTTAGTATTTTTTGATCTACATGATCTGTTTAACTCTGAGAGAGGTGAAAAATCTTACTTACTAGTATGTGTCTGTCTGCTTTTTATATACTTTTAATAATAAAAGATCTTTTATTTTTAACATTTATGAATTATTTTGTTTGATTTATATTTCTTTATATAGCACTGAATTGGATTTTTAAAACCTGTTTAAAAAAAGTATTTTTCTTTATAAATGATTGAAATCCATTTATGTATAAAAATATGACATGTATGATATTACTTTATATTTCATACATTACATAAATTCATACTATATGTTATGCATACCAAATAAAGTTTTTCACTAGTTGGAATATTTTTATTTCTTATTTCATGGTTTTTAGGAAGGTGTTTATTTTTGTTCTAGTGATTATCACTAACAAATACTTTTTTTTATAAAGTACCTTTAGTTATCTCTTTAGATATTTAGATAGTGTCTCTTGGTTTCCTAATATGAACCATTCTGACATGAGTTATGAATTCTCCTCTACCTCTCCCTTGCCCACTAATTTGTTGCTCAGGGTTTTATCTTTGTAATCTGAGATAAACATCTGTTACTTGATTTTTCAGTTTCAAATGATATTGTTTTATTCTCATCTAATAACAAGTGGCATTCAGAGACCTTATTCTATTTTATACTTATTGCCTTTCTTATTCTCTCAGTTTTTCATTAGCTGCATTATTTCTACATTCTCAGAACATTTGACACTTACTTATAGCTTTGTCTCCTTTTTGCCCATCCTTTAATTTTAGTTCTTCAGTTACTACATCTAATATTAACCCACAGACTTATGCTGAAGCTTTAAAGCAATTTTGTATTTTCCTTAAATTTGTCCTATGGTAGCTTCTTATATGTTCATAACTGGTTGTCTGTGGCCTAAATTTATACCTGAAGAATAGTTTAGCTAGGATTAAATACCTTGGCTCACACTCTTCCATGAGAATGCCTCCTCAATCAAAATGTTACTGACAAGAAGTCTGATGCCAATGCTGATTTTCTTTTGCTTTGGTTTATAGGTGATTTGGACTTTTCGTATTATGCCCAAAGAATATTTTTCTTATAATGAAAGCCCAGTGATTGTATTGGAATATTTGTTGGTATTGAACATTTTGAGTCAACCTTTCAAGTTATGGAATGCCCTTTCAATACAAATATTGAAATATATATATATATATATTTCAAGTCTTCTATTACAACAATATTTCCTTGGATTATAGTTTTAAATATTTGTTCCATTGCTTTGGTTGTCTTTTCTGGGGACTCAGATAAAGTGTGTTTCACTTTTCCCTCATCTAGCTTCTTGGTCTATCATTTCCTCTAGAAGATTTTTATTTCTTTTTTTTTCTATGTGATTTTTTTTATACCTACCTCTTTTTACACTTTATTGCCTTTCTTCGCTTTTAATTGTGCTTATTTTCTCATGTTTTTGTTTGTTCTTTTATTCCTTCTGATTTAGTCTTTACCTCTGAAACATCATTTTTTTCCTAATATATTTTTTATTTCAGTAAGCATTGTTTGACCCCCACCCCATAATTACTACTTAAAGCATTAGATTATATCCCTTTTTTCTTTTTCATATTTAAGTGGGAAAGGTTTTCCTGGGCTATTCTCAGGAGGTTCCCACAGAAGGGGTAACAGACCAGGGTGGTTTTCACAGTTTCATGTCTAAATGGTTCCCTCCCTTATTATGTTGAAAGACCTAATATTCTTCTCTGTCTCTCAGAGTTAAGTTTGATCCAGAAATTTGTCTGCTTCAGCCTGTGCCCCTTGCCTCTGATACCTGGTTCATCTAAGGCCCAGCTCATCTAAGGCATGGCTGTCATCTTAATGCATCATTGCTATGGCATTTGGGAACTTTCCTAGGATCTGTGTTCTCTGGGCCTCTACCTCTGAGGTGGAGCCTTCATTCTCATTGATCTCCAGTGTTTCTGTCCTGCTCAATTGGTCTATTTCCAGTAATCTTTCCTTATAGTGAGGTCCTGTCCTTCTGGAAGGGAGTATTTTATGGATATTTCTGAGTTTCCTGAGGGCTCAGACCAGCAAAACCTTGTTCCATTTTGCACTCATTTGCAACTTGAAGCCTCTGAGAATTTTTCCTAATTTTGCTGCTGTCTTAGATCCTCAACCCTGGGTTCTACTCAGAGTATGTTCTTCACTTTGGGGAGTAAGTAACTTTGGGTTTTTTTTTTTTTTTCATTTCTGCATCTTGTTACCTTTCTTGTCCCTTTTCACTTTCTGTTACTTCTGCCACTCCAGTCTTGTGCAGCTCCTATAGCCCTTGAAGTATTGAATCCCATGTCATGCTGCAGCATTCACATGATTCCCCATCACCTGGTGGTGCTGATGATATTAATGGATTAAAAATAAACTATCCCGTTAGTCTTGTTTAGAATTTAGGAAGAGTTTTAGAAAGATCAAAACTTAAACTAAATCCATGACAACATTACAGAAATTGTAATCTAGAATTAGAATAATATAATCAGCATTGGTTTCAAAAGCATCATGTAGAGTCATTTCTGTGCCAATAACTAAAGAAATCAAGTCCTGCATTTCAATTAATTTCAAATGATTTATCGTTCATAGTAAAAATATATATTCATATAACAGTTTTTATTTTTATTGGAGTATAGTTGATTTACAATGTTGTGTTAGTTTCAGGTATATAGTGAAGTGAATCAGTTAACATACACATATATCCACTCTTTTTTAGATTCTTTTCCCATATAGGTAATTACAGAGTATTGAGTTCCCTGTGCTATAGAGTAGGTCCTTATTAGTTATCTGTTTTAAATATAATAATGTGTATATGTCAATCCCAGTATCCAATTTATCCAATACCTTTCCCCACTGGTAACCTTAAGTTTGTTTTCTACATCTATGACTCTATTTCTGTTGTGTAAATAAGTTCACTTGTACCATTTTTTTTAGATTCCACATACATGTGATATCATATGATAGTTGTCTTTCTCTGTCTTACTTCACTCAGTATGACAATCTCCAGGTCCATTCATGTTGCTGCAAATGGCATTATTTCATTCTTTTTTATGGCCGAGAATTATTCCAGTGTATGTATGTACCACATCTTCTTCTTAATCCACTCCTCTGTCGATGGACATTTAGGTTGCTTCCATGTCTTGGCTATTGTAAATAGTGCTGCAATGAACATTGGGGTGCATGGAGCTTTTCAAATTATGGTTTTCTCTATGTATATGCCCAGGAGTGGGATTGCTAGATCATATGGTAGTTCTATAGTTAGGTTTTAAGCAGCCTCCATGCTATTCTCTGTAATGGCTGTACCAATTTACATTCCCACCAACAGTGAAGGAGGGTTCCCTATTCTCCACACCCTCTCCAGCATTTATTGTTTGTAGATTTTTTTTAACATCTTTATTGGAGTATAATTGCCTTACAATGGTGTGT
>NC_041233.1:48516682-48554018 GCF_002837175.3 Physeter macrocephalus
ATAAGTCCATGCCATTCTCTCACTTCGTCCCAGCTTACCCTTCCCCCTCTTCATGATCTCAAGTCCATTCTCTACATCTCTACATCTGTGTCTTTATTCCTGTCTTGCCCCTAGGTTCTTCAGAACCTTTTTTTTTTTTTTTTTAGATTCCATATATGTGTTAGCATACAGTATTTATTTTCTCTTTCTGACTGACTTCACTGTGCATGACATTCCCACCAACAGTGCAAGAGGGTTCCCTTTTCTCCACACCCTCTGCAACATTTATTGTTTGTAGGTTTTTTTAATGATGGCCATTCTGACTCGTGTGAGGTGATAATTCATTGTAGTTTTGTTTTGCATTGTCTAATAATTAGTGATGTTGAGCATCTTTTCATGTGCTTTTTGGCCATCTATATGTCATCTTTGGAGAACTGTCTACTTAGATCTGCCCATTTTTGGATTGGGTTTTTTTTTTTTGTATTGAGCTGCATGAGCTGTTTGTATATTTTGGAGATTAATCCCTTGTCGATTGCTTCGTTTGCAAATGTTTTCTCCAATTCTTTGGGTTGGGTTTTTGTTTCTGTTTATCATTTCCTTTGCTGTGCAAAAGCTTTTAAGTTTCATTAGGTCCCATTTGTTTATTTTTGTTTTTATTTTCATTACTCTAAGAGATGGATCAAAAAAGATATTGCTGTGATTTATGTCAGAGAGTGTTCTGCCTATGTTTTCCTCTAAAAGTTTTATAGTATCCGATCTTACATTTAGGGCTTTAATCCATTTTGAGTTTATTTTTGAGTATGGTCATATAACAGTTTTAAATCTGCCTATTTATCTACATGTACATATAATTTTACATTTTGGGACACATGCTTGGTAGGGCATTTTCTGGGCCTGCATGCATACCAGTATGTGCTTATATTTAGCAGTATGGTTAGTAACCCAAAATTCCATACACCAAGTCTGTAATTGTATTGTTTCTGTGTTCCCCATACCACTACACTCAATAAGAAGTAGGTCTCTGTGTTATACTCTTACAGAATTCTGTACTCTTCATTTTTGACACATCAAATACTGTAATTATATAGTAGTTGTGTGCTGTGTTACATTCCTGGGGCTGCCATAATAAATTGCCACAATTTGGTGGCATAAAACGAGAGAAATGTATTCTCGCACAGTTCTGAAAGCCACAAGTCAGAAAATCAAAATACTGGTAGGGCTGCACTCTCTGGAGGCTTTGTGGGAGAATCTGTTCTTTGCCCCATCAAGTTCCTGGTGATTGTAGCCATTCCTTTGTGTTCCTTGGCTTGTGGCTACATCATTCCATTCTCTGCCTCCATCCTCACATCTCCTTCTCTGGGTGTCTGTCTAATCTCCCTCTGCCTTTCTTTCATAAGGACACATGAGATTACACTTAGTGTTGACTCAGCTTATTCACGATAAGTTCCTTCTTTCTACGTGTTCAACTTAATCACATCCTTTGCTATAAAATGTAATACAGGTTCCAGGGATTAGGATGTGGTCCTATGTTTGGGCCCACCATTTAGCTCATTTCTTGTACCAGCCCTCCTACCAAATATCTGGTTGTTTTAGTTCCTAAACTTGATGAAGTCAAGATCATATCCTTTTCTGTCTTGATAAATCCCTAGTTTCCAACACTGTACCCAATCCACTTAACTAATATTAACTGATGATCAATAAATAAATTATTGTGGTATAAGTAAATAAATCCATGAATTACGTATAATTGCATCTCTAGGTTTACATTTAGTCTGTGGCCTTAGCCTTGAGCAATCTGCTCAACCTATAATTGAATGAGGAAGTGTCTAATGAATTCTAAAGGATCAGACCAACACTTGTATAAAGATATGGTATGATGCAAGAGATAGCTCTTTTTGAACTGCATTAAGTGCTTTCTAGAATACTGGAAGCATTTCTTCATTTTACCAGACTGAGAGTTCCATGAATTAACTTCTTACATGACTCATAGCAACTATTTCCGTGACCTTTTGTCATCAATTTTTCTTGCATGTTCAGCTTGGTGGAGTTGTATTAAGACAAGCATTGCTTCAGGGCTGATAGATTGACTACCTTAGTGGCCAGCCATTCTCCTAACTGTGTTCAGCATTTCTTTAAAAATTAATGTCTACAGTGGCTTCTTTCAATGCAATTTTGAAATAATTTCCATGCTTAATCCCAACAAGCAGAAAAAAAAATGCCATTTAAAATACCAGAAACCAGGAAAACAAACCCAGGGGACCTGCAGTTTGCAGTCCCAGCAGCGAGGCATCGCAAAGCATCAACACAGAGTAGAACATAGAAGCTGGCATGGCATAGTGGAAAATGAAGTGCACTAGGGGACTGAGTTCCAAGTTCAGCCCTATTACAAGCTTCCTGTGTGATGTAGCCGTATGGCTGACAAGGTCTTGGTGCTCTGGCCTGGTGTCAGGCCTGAGCCTCTGAGGTGGGAGAGCCGAGTTCAGGACTTTGGACCACCAGAGACCTCCCAGCCCCACATAATATCAACTGGTAAGAGCTCTCCCAGAGATGTCCGTTTCAGTGCTAAGACCCTGCTCCACCCAACGGCCAGCAAGCACCAGTGCTGGACCCCCCATGCCAAACAACTAGCAAGACAGGAACAAAACCCCACCCATTAGCAGGGAGGGTGCCTAAAATCATACTAAGTTCACAGACACCCCAAAACACTGCTGGATGTGACACTGCCCACCAGAAAGACGAGACCAGGCCCACCCAATAGAACAGAGGCACAAGTCCCCTCCACCAGGAAGCCTACACAAGCTACTGAACAAACCCCACCCACCGGGGACAGACACCAGAAACAACGGGAACTACGAACCTGCAGCCTGTGAAAATGAGACCCCAAACACAGTAAGTTAAACAAAATGAGAAGACAGAGAAATATGCAGCAGATAAAGGAGCAAGGTAAAAACCCACCTGACCAAACAAATGAAGAGGAAATAGGCAGTCTACCTGAAAAAGAATTCAGAGTAATGATAATAAAAATGATCCAAAATCTTGGAAATAGAATGGAGAAAATACAAGAAACATTTAATGAGGACCTAGAAGAACTAAAGAGCAAACTGATGAACAACACAATAAATGAAATTAAAATTTCTCTAAAGCAATCGATAGCAGAATAACTGAGGCAGAAAAACAGATAAGTGAGCTGGAAGATGAAATAGTGGAAGTAACTACCAACAGCAGAATAAAGAAAAAAGAATGAAAAGGATTGAGGACAGTCTCAGAGACCTCTGGGACAACATTAAACACACTAACATTCAAATTATAGGGGCCCCAGAAGAAGAAGGGAAAAAGAAAGGGACTGAGAAAATATTTGAAGAGATAATAGTTGAAAACTTCCCTAATATGGGAAAGGAAATAGGCAATCAAGCCCAGGAAGCACAGAGAGTCCCATGCAGGACAAATCCAAGGAGAAACATGCCAAGACACATATTAATCAAACTATCAAAAATTAAATCAAAAGAAAAAATATTAAAAGCAAGGGAAAAACAACAAATAATATACAAGGGAATCCCCATAAGGTAAACAGCTGATCTTTCAGCAGCAGAAACTCTGCAAGCCAGAAGGGAGTAGCAGGACATATTTAAAGTCATGAAAGGGAAAAAACCTACAATCAAGATTACCCAACAAGGATCTCATTCAGATTTGATGGAGAAATTAAAACCTTTACAGACAAGCAAAAGTTAAGAGAATTCAGCACCACTAAAACAGCATTACAGCAAATGATAGAGGAACTTCTCTAGGCAGGAAACACAAGAGAAGGAAAAGACCTACAATAACAAACCCAAAACAATTAAGAAAATGGGAATAGGAACATATGTATTGATAATTACCTTAAATGTAAATGGATTAAATGTTCCAACCAAAAGACATAGACTGGCTGAATGGATACAAAAACAAGACCTGTATGTATCCTGTCTACAAGAGACCCACTTCAGACCTAGGGACACATGCAGACTGAAAGTGAGGGGACGGAAAATTATATTCCAAGAAAATGGAAATCAAAAGAAAGCTGAAGTAGCAATTCTCCTATCAGACAAAATAGATTTTAAAATAAAGACTATTACAAGAGACAAGAAGGACACTACATAATGATCAAGGGATCAATCTGAGAAGAAGATATAACAATTGTAAATATTTATGCACCCAACAAAGGAGCACCTCAACACATAAGGCAAATGCTAACAGCCGTAAAAGGGAAAATTGACAGTAACACAATCATAGTAGGGGACTTTAACACCCCACTTTCCCTAATGGACAGATCATCCAAAATGAAAATAAAGAAAGAAACACAAGCTTTAAATGACTCAATAGACCAAATAGACTTCATTGATATTTATAGCACATTCCATCCAAAAACAACAGAATACACTTTCTTCTCAAGGGCTCCTGGAACATTCTCCAGGATAGATCATATCTTGGGTCACAAATCAAGTCTTGGTAAATTTAAGAATCGTATTAAGTATCTTTTCTGACCACAACTCTGTGAGACTAGATATCAATTACAGGAAAAAAACTTTTAAAAATACAAACACATAGATACGTTACAAAATAACCAAGAGATCACTGAAGAAATCAAAGAGGAAATCAGAAAATGCCTAGAAACAAATGACAATGAAAACATGACAACCCAAAATCTATGGGATGCAGCAAAAGCAGTTCTAAGAGGGAATGTTATAGCACTACGATCCTACCTTAAGAAACAAGAAAATTCTCAAATAAACGACCTAAGCTTATACCTAAAGTAATTAGAGAAAGAAGAACAAAAAAAATCCAAAGATAGCAGAAGGAAAGAAATCATAAAGATCAGATCAGCAATAAATGAAAAAGAAATGAAGGAAACAATAGCAAAAATCAGTAAAACTGAAAGCTGATTCTTTGAGAAGATAAACAAAATTGATAAACTATTAGCCAGACTCCTCAAGAAAAATAAAGAGAAGACTCAAATCAACAGAATTAGAAATAAAAAAGGAGAAGTTACAACTGATACTGCAGAAATACAAAGGATCATGAGAGATTACTACAAGCAACTATATGCCAATAAAATGGACAACCTGGAGGAAATGGACAAATCCTTAGAAAAGCACAACATTCCAAGACTGAATGAGGAAGAAATAGAAAATATCAACAGACCAGTCACAAGTTTTAAAATTGAACCTGACATTAAAAATCTTCCAACAAACAAAAGCCCAGGACCGCATGGCTTCACAGGTGAATACTATCAAATGTCTAGAGAAGAGCTAATACCTATCCTTCTCAAACTCTTCCAAAATATAGGAGAGGGAGGAATACTCCCATACTCATTCTATGAGGCCACCATCACCCTGATACCAAAACCAGACAAAGATGGCAAAAAGAAAACTACAGGCCAATATCACTGATGAATATAGATGCAAAAATCCTCAACAAAATATCAGTAAACAGAATCCAACAGCACATTAAAAGGATCATACACCATGGTCACATGGGGTATATCCCAGGAAGGAAGGAATTTATCAATATATGCAAATCAACCAATGTGATACAACATATTAACAAATTGAAGGATAATAACCATATGATAATCTCAGTAGATAGAGAAAAAGCTTTCGACAGAATTCAACACCTATATATGATAAAATCTCTCCTGAAAGTAGGCATAGAGGGAAAGTACCTCAACATAATAAAGGCCATGTATGACAAACCTACAGCCAACAACATTCTCAATGGTGAAACTCTGAAACCATTTCCACGAAGATCAGGAAAAAAACAAGGCTTCCCACTCTCACCACGGTTATTCAACATACTTTTGGAAGTTTTAGCCACAGCAATCTGAGAAGAAAAAGAAAAGGAATCCAAATGGTGAAAGAAGAAGTAAAACCATCACTGTTTGCAGCTGACATGGTAGTATACATAGAGTATCCTAAAGATGCTACCAGAAAACTACTAGAGCTAATCAATGAATTTGGTAAAGTAGCAGGATACAAAATTAATGCACAGAAATCTCTTGCATTCCTAGTCAGTAACGACGAAAAATCTGGAAGAGAAATTAAGGAAACACGCCCATTTACCATTGCAACAAAAAGAATAAAATACCTAGGAATAAACCTACCTAAAGAGATAAAAGACCTGAATACAGAAAACTATAAGACACTGATGAAAGACTTTAAAGATGATACAAACAGATGGTGAGATATACCACGTTCTTGGTTTGGAAGAATCAACATTGTGAAAATGTCTATACTACCCAAAGCAATCTACAAATTCAGTGCAATCCCTATCAAACTACCAGTGACAATTTTCACAGAACTAGAACAAAAAATTTCACATTTTTTATGGAAACACAAAAGACCCCAAATAGCCAATGCAATCTTGAGAAAGAAAAATGGAGCTGGAGGAATCAGGCTCCCCATCTTTATCATTCTATGAGGCCACCATCACCCTGATACCAAAACCAGACAAAGATGGCAAAAAGAAAACTACAGGCCAATATCACTGATGAATATAGATGCAAAAATCCTCAACAAAATATCAGTAAACAGAATCCAACAGCACATTAAAAGGATCATACACCATGGTCACATGGGGTATATCCCAGGAAGGAAGGAATTTATCAATATATGCAAATCAACCAATGTGATACAACATATTAACAAATTGAAGGATAATAACCATATGATAATCTCAGTAGATAGAGAAAAAGCTTTCGACAGAATTCAACACCTATATATGATAAAATCTCTCCTGAAAGTAGGCATAGAGGGAAAGTACCTCAACATAATAAAGGCCATGTATGACAAACCTACAGCCAACAACATTCTCAATGGTGAAACTCTGAAACCATTTCCACGAAGATCAGGAAAAAAACAAGGCTTCCCACTCTCACCACGGTTATTCAACATACTTTTGGAAGTTTTAGCCACAGCAATCTGAGAAGAAAAAGAAAAGGAATCCAAATGGTGAAAGAAGAAGTAAAACCATCACTGTTTGCAGCTGACATGGTAGTATACATAGAGTATCCTAAAGATGCTACCAGAAAACTACTAGAGCTAATCAATGAATTTGGTAAAGTAGCAGGATACAAAATTAATGCACAGAAATCTCTTGCATTCCTAGTCAGTAACGACGAAAAATCTGGAAGAGAAATTAAGGAAACACGCCCATTTACCATTGCAACAAAAAGAATAAAATACCTAGGAATAAACCTACCTAAAGAGATAAAAGACCTGAATACAGAAAACTATAAGACACTGATGAAAGACTTTAAAGATGATACAAACAGATGGTGAGATATACCACGTTCTTGGTTTGGAAGAATCAACATTGTGAAAATGTCTATACTACCCAAAGCAATCTACAAATTCAGTGCAATCCCTATCAAACTACCAGTGACAATTTTCACAGAACTAGAACAAAAAATTTCACATTTTTTATGGAAACACAAAAGACCCCAAATAGCCAATGCAATCTTGAGAAAGAAAAATGGAGCTGGAGGAATAAGGCTAAAGATCTTTAGACTATACTACGGAGGAATCAGGCTTCTGGACTTCAGACTATACTACAAAGCTACAGTAATCAAGACAGTATGGTACTGGCACAAAAACAGAAATATAGATCAATGGAACAGAATAGAAAGCCCAGAGATAAACCCATGCACATATGGTCACCTTATCTTTGATAAAGGAGGCAAGAATATACAATGGAGAAAAGACACCCTCTTCAACACGTGATGCTGGGAAAACTGGACCATGTAAAAGAATGAAATTAGAATAGTTCCTAACACCATACACAAAAATAAAGTCAAAATGGATTAAAGATCTAAATCTAAGGCCAGACACTATAAAACTCTGAGAGGAAAACATAGGCAGAACACTCTATGACATAAATCACAGCAAGATCCTTTTTGACCCACCTCCTAGAGAAATAGAAGTAAAAAAAAAAATAAACAAATGGGACCTAATGAAACTGAAAAGCTTTTGCACAGCAAAGGAAACCATAAACAAGACCAAAAGACAACCCTCAGAATGGGAGAAAATGTTTGCAAATGAAGCAACTGACAAAGTGTTAGTCTTCAAAATATATAAGCTCATGAAGCTCAACAGTTAAAAAAAAAAAAAAAAAAAAACCCAATCCAAAAATGGGCAGAATACCTAAACAGACATTTCTCCAAAGCAGATATACAGATTGCCAAGAAACACATGAAAGGATGCTCAACATCACTAATCATCAGAGAATTGCAAATCAAATCTACAATGAGTTATCACCTCATACCAGTCAGAATTGCCATCATCAAAAAATCTACAAACAATAAATGTTGCAGAGGGTGTGGAGAAAAGGGAACCCTCTTGCATTGTTGGGGGGGATGTAAATTGATACAGCCACTATGGAGAACAGTATGGAGATTCCTTAAAAAACTAGAAATAGAACTACCATATGACCCAGCAATCCCACTATTGGGCATATACCATGAGAAAACCATAATTCAAAAAGAGAGATGTACCACAATGTTCACTGCAGCACTATTTATAATAGCCAGCACATGGAAGCAACCTAAGTGTCCATTGACAGATGAATGGATAAAGAAGATGTGGCACATATATACAGTGGAATATTACTCAGCCATGAAAAGAAACAAAATTGAGCTATTTGTAGTGAGGTGGATGAAACTAGAGTCTGTCATACAGAGTGAAGTAAGTCAGAAAGAGCAAAACAAATACCATATGCTAACACACATATATGAAATCTAAAAAAAAAAAAAAGGGTTCTGAAGAACCTAGGGGCAGGACAGGAATAAAGATGCAGATGTAGAGAATGGACTTGAGGACACGGGGAGGGGGAAGGGTAAGCTGGGACGAAGTGAGAGAGTAGCATTTACCTATGTATACTACCAAATGTAAAATAGATAGCTAATGTGAAGCAGCTGCTTCACACAGGGAGATCAGCTGGGTGCATTATGATGACCTAGAGTCGTGGGATAGGGAGGGTGGCAGGGAGATGCAAGAGGGAGGGGATATGGTGTATATGTATATGTATAGCTGATTCACTTTGTTATACAGCAGAAACTAACACACCATTGTAAAGCAATTATACTCCAATAAAGATGTTTAAAAAATAAAAATAAAGAGAAAAAGATTAATGTTGATATTAGAAGGGATAAATTGTATATGCAGACTCTGTAAAGGATCAGTATACTTGAGGATGTTAATTATATGTGATATCAAACAAAACGGTTGAAAAGTTTAAGAATTTATTTGGCATACTGTAAAACAAATAAAACTTGTTTCACTGCAAAAAAAAAAAAATACCACAAATCAAATTTAAAAAGGAGAGGTATAGTTATATTAGATACTCAGGATGAGATAATTATTGTAATCATGTCCTAAGTTAAGCTCTGTTATTACTTGTGGTTAAAAAAGAAACAATACTTAACAAATTAAAGAAAAAGGAAAGTTCATTCAAGGATGTAATATTTTTCCTGACTCTGGATTCTAGGTGGAGGAATTTAGTGTATATATTTTGCTTACAATGTGTCATTGGTTATTAATTAAAATCATCTCACCCCACTCACTATGTTCTTTCTGAAGCTACTCTCAACCGCAAATTTCTTTGTGGCTTTGTGGTAATATGTCAGAGTCCAGGGGAGGTTGAAGGGCAGGCAGTAGTGGGGTGCCCTAAGACTTTTCCCTAAATTCATTTTGCTTCTAAATAATAGACATTTAAATAACCAGAGTGATTTTATAAAAAATTTCTATAATCAAGATTGAGGAGTCCTTCAAAATGTTTGGAAATTGATATGCTCTCCCCGCTATTGGCAGAAATCACTAGCCTGTAGCAGTGTTCTACCGAATGCATACCTAGTTGGCACGTAGAAATAATAAATGAATAAGTCCCTGAAGAAATTAGGGCATTATGAGCTAGAATGCAGCTCTACTTTCCTTCCCTATTTTACATAGATCCCCTCAAGCTGTGTAATTCCCCATTGCCCCTGTTTCTGATCACAAGCTTATCTCAACCTTACAGTCTTTCCTTTCTCTTTTGTGGAGTTGTTTCTCCTCTTTCCTAAGATTAATTCCTACACCTTGTTCAGGTCCTTTTGATCTCATAAGGAACTTGGTTCTACCCATCATTTGTTTTCCTTCTTATAATTTCAACCACTCTATTATCTCCTTTCTGTATGTAAACATTTAACAAACAGCTATATGACTCCTATTAGAATACAGTAATGACCAAGGCACCCCCAAAGAGAGTATAATAGGACAGAGGGTCAAGTAAACAGGCAATTCTAATACAAAGTAACATGTGTTAGGTGTGAAATAAAATGTTACAGGCGCTTTACTGTTCCTTCCTCAAGAGGTAGTGTCTAACTCCCCTCCCCTTCCATACAGGCTGGCCTTAGTGATTGGCTTGACTAACAGAATGTAGTGGAAGTGAGATATTCAGGGATTTCAGACTAGGTCTTAAGAAACCTTGCAGCAGGACTCCTCAGAACCTTTAATATGTTGAGGTTCTTTGTAAATCTCCAGGAAGTAGAAATTAATTATTAAATTCCTTTTTCCCCCCTCACTAGCTGTCCCATGGTATGTCAGCATGGAAAATACTATTCTATTGTGTTTCTATGTTTGAGTAAAACCTGGGGAGAAAATAAGAGAACTGTGAGAGACGGTGGCTTTGTCGTTCCTTCTCAGAGATGATGTGGCATAGTAGGAAATAGGTTCTGGGAATTAGGCTAACCTTGCACTTCCATTTTAAGTACTTGTTTGACATTAAATTCCTTACCTTTTATAAGCCATAGATTATTTTAATCAAAAAAGAAAGGTTTTGATCTTGATTATAGAATTTTGGATATAGATTCCACAGAGCACCTAGGTCCATGAACCTTTTGAAATTATACATATGTGGATTTTGGAGGGAGAGGATCTCCTCTATTAGTTTCTCAAAAGGGGTGCCTGACCCAAAAGAGGACAAGAACTACTAGACTAGATTATTTCTAAGCCTAGCCCAGGTGAATATTGATTCAGTACCATTTCAAATAAGAAAAGCATTTATTCAATCTTTATCTTATTGATTTTATTTTTTTTATTTTTATTTTTTTTTTGCGGTACGCAGGCCTCTCACCTCCATGGCCCCTCCCATTGCGGAGCACAGGCTTCGGACGCACAGGCTCAGCGGCCATGGCTCACGGGCCCAGGCTCCGCGGCATGTGGGATCTTCCCGGACCGGGGCACGAACCCGTGTCCCCTGCATCAGCAGGCGGACTCTCAACCACTGCGCCACCAGAGAAGCCCTGTCTTATTGATTTTTAAACCATATGCTTCCACTAGGTTAAATGACTGGTTCAATTGCAAGAAATATTTTATTATTTTCTTTAAAAGATTAAAAAACTCATTTTCTCCTTCATACTGGAAAACTCCCAACAGTTTTGGTATGCTTAGTAGAGTAACAGGAAGCCCAAAGCTCAAACAATTATGCGTGCAGAATTGATCTTGAATTATCAAATCAAAATTGAGGTTGCATTAAAAATGCTTTGAAAGTGATTCTACTCTTGAGTTTTTTTTTTTTTTTTTTTTTTTTTTTTTTTTTTTTACTGAGCTTGGGGGGCTCCCCCTGCTGTGGCCTCTCCCGTCGCGGAGCACAGGCTCCGACTCTTGAGTTTTTAACTGATTTTGTTTTAGGCATTAAGAAGAATACTGAGCTGAGTGAGTGAAGAATCTTCCCAACTCAAAAAACATTCACAGTGTGGCTGGAAAGCAAGGGATGAAGCAATTATGTAAATATATAAGACCCAGATTAAACTATTTAAACTCTTATCTTAATTGCATACTAGACAGGAATGATTTCTTCTTTAGGGGCTCAAATTGTCTAGTTGAGTTTTTTGTCCCGATGAAATTAATTAGATGGATAGATGTTTGCTTGCTTTCTTACTCTTTTGTGGCAATCACCCTGACATATGTAATTTTACAGATGTTTCTTCTAAACATTTACAGGTAAGCTTTATTAATGGAGTGGAGAAATATCTCTTTATTAAAACTCAGTTTCTTCATTTCTTAGGAGTTACTTTTGGAGCTTCTAGCTGTTACTTCTCTGGTATCAAATTGAGAAGCTGGTAAACAGGGTCTGGGCATCCATGTACCAGATGGGGTTATGGATTGGGGTGTTTTCCTGGCACCACTGTTTGTCCACTGTTTGTCACTTCTTGCTTCAGGTCTTCTGTTCGTTTCTTGATCTCCATGTTTCACTAAACCAATAGCAGTTGCTAATATCCCTTTCAGGTGAAGTTAATGGGATCTTATCCTCATTGATCTTCCAGGGATAGTCTGCATTTATTCCTGCAGAGGCCCAAGGTGGGGGGGTCACTGGGCTACTGGTAACTTGTTTCTAGTCTCCTCTATGGTTGATATAATTGGGTGAGAAATGGACCCAGGTCTATTCTTGAAAGGTATACTTTCACACCTACTGTATTCTATCTTGTAGTTATTTTAGGATGGGTAGTGCATAATCAGTATGCTGCTGGTAGTGCTGGTGCCAGTTTCATATTGCCGTAGGTACATGGTCCCATCCCCAGAGCCTGAGAGGGAGAATTGGCCAACTGAAGAGCTGACGTTATCCTGACAAACTAGGGGTGGTGTTTTCTTCAGCAGTGTTAGGGGATTACATAATGGGTTTTATTATAGCTTCCTCATGATGGGAATTTTATTCTGCTGGAGAAAGAAAATCATGTTTAGAAATAGGGGAACAAATAGTGATTATCTGGACCACCCAAATGCTGAGAGCTAGACGGATGCGTTGCGTGGTCAGCTGCTCAGTCACATTAGCGGCAAAGAAAAAAAAAATGTTTGATCCCCAAGAGAAGACAGAGTTGGATTTTTCCTTTGAATACTACTTAATGGTCACCTCAGTGAAGCTTACCCTGAACATCCTATTTAAAATCAGACTCAGTAACACTCCTGATCCTCCTTTGTTGGCTCTACTCTACCTTTTCCATAACCTTATCTTTTCTGTATATTATACATAACTTATTAATGACTTAAGTTTACTGTTCATCATCCCATGTTTCTCCATTAGTATGTAAGTGCCACACAGGCAGAGATCATTTGTGGTTCATGAAAATTCAACTGAACCATATAAAATGAAATTCCATTTTGGGAGATGAATACAGTATGATGTCCCAAGAATATAGAACTGTGCCTGGTACATAGTAGGCCCTCGATGAGTATTTATTGATTGGATAATATAGAAGCAGTACTGATTCTGCACATCAGTAGGACAGCAAGGAGTGTGTGGGAAACATTTTCGTTGATGGTTGAAAAATTTCTCGAAAGCTCTTCCAGAAAAAAAAAATGGCTCAAGATAATTATTCAACAGCAAATTTTTTGGCATGCTAATGTGTATAAAGTATTATGGGAGGAACTGGCATTGCTCCTCTACCCATCCCTCTTCCAAAAGCTCATTTCAAGAATCCCACTCTGACTGCCAGCCTGCTAGCATTCTCACTTCAGCAGAGAACAGGAGGACTCCACTCCAGTGAGGCCACAGATTTTTCCTTATCGATTTACCCTTTACCTCCTCACTGCCTTTCGTACTCTCCATAGTTCCTCATTATAAGTCCTTGGTAAATACCCTCACTCGACTAGTTGTCCCTCCCTCCTGTCATTGCATCTTCTTGACGAACCCTCCACACTGTCTTAGACCAGCTCCCTGAGAAATTGAACCAATGTCTCTTTTTTCACATAAGGAAACCAGAGCTCAGAATTTAGAGATTTATTTAAGGCACACATAGTTAATAACGGTAGTAATTTTAATAATAACAAGTGCTCTGTGTCGAGCATTGACACAAATACAATCTTGTTTCATTTTCATAATAAACCTTTTCCCCGTGTAGATAAATAAACACAGGTGCAAGGAGGCTGAGTAAGCTGCCCAGGGTCACCCTGCCTGTCATTCAGTCTGACATTCAGTCATTTAACAACTGTTCATTGAGCCCATAATCTCTGCAAGCAGTGAACTGGGGACTAAGTCTACAGTGGTAAACAGAAGAGACATAGTCCTTGCCCTAATAATGGCACAATAGTGGGCAATATTTATTAAGCTTTTACTAGGTCCTGGGTATTATTTTATTTCACTCTTGCCATAACTCTGATATAGAAACTGTTAATATAATATGCAATTTTCAAATGAGAAGTTGAATCTTGAAGAAGGATGTTCCCAAGGCCCTATTGCTGGTAGATGAACAGGTTAGGACAGGTATATGAACCCTGACTTCAAAGTTCATTCTTCTTATCACCATGCTACGGTGGGCATGGACACTAACAGTAAAGCACAAATAAGCGAGAATTCCAGGTTGTCTTATAGACCCGTTGGAAGGGAAATCTAGGGCCAGTGGACCTCTTATTACCCTTCAGTATCATCACCTTCTTCTGGCCTGCCAGTCCAGGGGGGTTAAGGAACTGTGTGCGTGGGTGTCAGCCAGGTTGTTCATTCTTGTAATGTGCGTGACGTGAAGCAAACCCAACTTTTATAGAATGATTTCTATTGAATGTTTAAAAACAAACAAAGCCTGTCAAGTTAAATAGAAAGAAAGTACTTGTAAACATTCTAAACATTGTTTTGTGTTGGCTGGAGTTGGAGTCTAAATAAAAGCTCCAAGTGTGACTAATAATTTTAATCTAATTTAGTGCACTGAATTGGAAAGGAGTAATTACTGCATAGGACTTTTTGGAGTAAATGATTTATGGTTGACCTACAGTAGATTATTAATTTGAAAAGGGAGGAATTTTAATGCAAATTAATTAAATTTGGAGCCCTTTCTGATTAGGTTGATAGAATAGTGGAAAATTCCAGGGCCTTATTTTATTGGCTGAATTTGGACTTGGGATATGGGATACACACTGTGTTTGTAGGACTTAGGTGTGAAGACACAGGCCTCATGCCAGACCCAGAGCTTTTCTGATCTGTTCAGAGAAGAGCCCTAAAAGCAAAACTGTCTTTCTTCAAAAGGAAAATGTACCCTCATAGAGTGTTTACATGCTCCAAGATATTTGTACTCTTTCCAATTTGTTGGTCTCTGGAGCCAACAAGAACCATCATCACCACCATTTACTGAGTGCTTGTGGTGAGCCAGACAGATGTTATGTTCCGGGGTTCTCAACCTTCACAAGACTGACATTTTGCTGTGGGATGCTTTTCTGTGCACGTAGGATGTTGAGAAGCCTCTTTGTTCTTTGCCTCTACTCACCAGATGCCATTAGCATCTCGCATTGTGACAACCTCAAGTGTTTTCAGACATTGTTGAATATATCCTGTGTGGGTGGGGGCACAGTTGCCCCTGGTAAGAACCACTGTGCCAGACACTTGATGTGCGTTATCTAGTTCATTCCTTACAATACTCTGCAAGGCAGATGTATTAGTGCCCATTTCGTAGGTGAAAAGACTGAGGCTTACAGAAGTTATACTTTACTAGAGTCACATAGGTAATACATGTGGAAGCCAGGATTTGATTGAGGTCAGAAAGAGAAAAACAAGTACCATAAGCTAACACATATATATGGAATCTAAAAAAGAAAAGTTCTGAAGAACCTAGGGGCAGGACAGGAATAAAGACGCAGACGTAGAGAATGGACTCGAGGACATGGGGAGGAGGAAGGGTAAACTGGAACGAAGTGAGAGAGTAGCACTGACATATCACCTACCAAATGTAAAATAGCTAGCTAGTGGAAAGCGGCTGCATAGCACAGGGAGATCAGTTCGGTGCTCTGTGACCAACTAGAGGGGTGGGAGGGAGACGCAAGAGGGAGGGGCTATGGGGATATATGTATACGTATAGCTGATTCACTTCACTATATAGCAGAAACTAACACACCATTGTAAAGCAATTATACTCCAATAAAGATGTCAGAAAAAAACACCAGACCTATATTGACTCAAAGCCCCTATTTTCAGATGAGTGATGTTTTTGAGGTTGTTACCTCTCTCATTTTTAATAAGTAAGCAGAAGTCAGGCAGTTTAGTGACTTGGTCAAAATTATATAACTAATTTGTATTAGAGGTTGTGCTACAACTTAGGCATCCTTAAACAAGCTGGTCATGGGAAGTGGAGATTCAGCTGATAAATGAAAAGCACATTCACAGTGACTTTGGCTGTGTTGCTGGTCTTAAGTTTTTTCTCTCTTTCCGAATGTTACTCTTTTATTTGTACAGTTTAGCTTTTGAGTATAAAAGGGTCTTTAAACTTGTGCCCATTAACTCTCAAACACATACCGAGAGTTTAAAAATTTTTTTTTAATATTGGAAAGAAACAGACCCTTGGATTGCTGCTACGTAATTATGCAAGCATTCCAACCCACTCAAATGTTTTGCCAGCCCATCCTCCCACCAGCAAGTAGAAAGGAAGCCAAAACATCCAGTGAGGATTCTGTGCTATTCCTAGCATACTCTGGTACTGCTGGTGGGCCAGTGGGTAAGGGGGTAAATAGCTGCCTGACTATAATAAAACAGCTTCAGACAGCCTCAGATTGGGTCTTTGCAGTGGCCACTCCAGCCAGCATTATTATTCAAATCTACGTGTAATACAGTGGGGCCTGTTCTGAAATGTCTGCCCAGTGGGTGCCTAACCACGGAAATCAATGTTTTCCCCATAGTAGATAGGCAAGTGCTTTCAGAATCGGTTAGGCTGAAGAAATGTAATAGAGATATCTGCATAATTAGCTCTTTGACTAATTTTGCTCTCGCCTTGGGGTACGAGGCAATTTAAGCTGCAAAAACTGTTTCAAATATTTGAACTGCAGGAAGAAGATGTTCAGGATTTGTAGACTTCAGATCCAGGGCAAGACACTTATTCTTCAAATAGAGTGTCCCTGGAAGATCTTCGGCCTTTTGGAATACAGAGTTTCCTGCTGGTGAGCAGGTTTCTTCAGGCTGCTGGGTTCTGATGAATGTGTGCTCATGGATTATCTGAGGCTAGGGATCCCACAGATGTTGTCAGGGCGTAGGACTGGGCCAAGGTGGAGAAGTCAGCAGGAGAAGTCAGTCAGTGAGAATTAGCAGGCAAATAATACCTGTCTGGAGATGATAGATGATATAAAGGAAATTATTCCAAGATTTAAAAACACAGTATCGTACGTCTTTTAGGCTTTTGGGTTGACTCTGCTAGAAGGAACCACTGTAGACATAGAGTGTAGGGTTCGAAAGCTCATCCATGGAGTCAGATCACCTGGGTTCCAATCCCAGCTCTCCCTCTCACTGGCTGTGTGACCTGGGGTGAACTGTTTAATTTCTCTTAGCTTTGTTGATCTCATCGTAGGAGATCGTAGGGAGCAACCTCATGGAGTTGCTTCGTAGGGTTAGCCGAGACAATGCCAGTAAAGATTTAGATCTGGGCATAACACATAGCACTTAGTGAATGCTGGCCATTATTGGACATTCTAGCTCACTAATGGGGTAAGTAGGGCTCAGAAAAGTAATGGTAGAGCTGGGCTCCATGTTTTCTCCACTCCTAGAATCAAAGGACTGTCATATGGATTGCTAGAGCGCCTCCTCGCAGTACCATGGCAGGGCAAGGAAATGATATGAAAAGACTCCAGTGGTAGAGTAAGTCTGGCACAGGTGGGAGCTTTCAGAGCTCCTGAAAAGAAGCACAAGCTCCTTTGCAACCGAAGAACCTCCTTCTTCCACACGATGACTTCTGGGAATGTGAGCCATTGCTGTTGAATATGGGAAAATTAAACATTGATACCTATCTCATCTTTGTTCATTCAGGACACTATTGGGTACACATATGCCTAATTGAAATTTTAGAATAAAGCAGAAGATCCTAAATGTTTATAGGAGAATATTTCTATCAAAAAGTTGAGATTATCATACCTTGAGGAAAGGTAAAATTAGATCCCTCACTACATAGGTTTGGATTTAGACGTTGAATATGTTTTGGTTGATAACATACCCCTTTAAGTACATAGAGTAAATACAGATTTTAACTGGTCAGCCTATCACAACTGCAATTGCTTTAGGTTTTACTGCCTAATAAACTAGGTCTTTCTAAGCAAGATAAAGCAGTTGAACTACTAATCACTGGACCTTCTTTGAACAGTCATTGAGTAAGTCAGTGAGCAGTAAACCTCAATTTCTCACACATTAGTGTGGGTGGACAAACAAACTGGGCCTAATGGAAGGAGCCAGTGGAACAGAGAATGTGGACCAGGCCATGAAAGGACTATACCGCAGTCACATGGTGGGCCTTGGAGGTCAACCAGATCCATCCTCTGGTCTTCTGAGATCCCACCCTATTCTTCCAACTTTCTCCTTACCAATCCAGTAATCACAGTAAAGCTCAATCCAGCCTAATCACAGATTAGGAGTGGGGTGGGGTTGGGGGTGGGGTGTGGATGCTGTATCCATCACCATCCATCTTCATCTTCAGAAAGCCTAGGTCATTGGTATATCCTTTCCTGAGACTAGGATAAAAGAATGGGAGAGATGGATGATTGGTGTTGCGTTTTTTTCTCTGTCCACTTTCCTCTTTTAAAATGCTCAATCTGATCAGACCATGTTGAAGTAAAAAGGATTAAAGTAATCCAGGATCAATTCCTTACTAACACAGGTGACATTTGTAACAAGATTATTGCACATCCAGGGAGCAGATAAGGTCTTTCGGACATTGAGGAAAAAGCACTTACTTTTACATTACCAGGCTCCAGGAGTGGGGTTAGAGGTTATTAGAGATGAGGGGTATTTACGGATGAGGTGACACTTTAACTCCAGGAGATCAGGATTTGGAAAAGTGATGTCACTTTTTTTTGGACAGCTCTTGAAGACTCTGTACATCTCTCTGATGTGACTGTTGGTGCGTGATAAACGGAAAGTTGGTTTATTTATGCTTTTAACATTTCCCGTTTCATCTTCCAACTTCAGGTTAATGACTTTCCTTCTTCAATATTGTGGATGAATTAGATTTTCACAGGCAAAAACACACAGTCTGCAAATTCATCATTTTTTGAGGCTATGGATATCAACAAAGTTACTGATTTTCAGGAACACAGAAATAAAGAATATGATTTATGTTATATAAACTCGTTAAATTGAGTATACATACTTCCAAGTTGCTCTTAATCTTAGGAAAGCAATTTGAGGATTTTATAAAACTTAATGACAGCTTATACAATTAAATTTTTTTTAAAAAAGTAATTAATTTTGTTCCGAAACATTTTGAGGCATTTTATCACTAATCATTGTAGGAATTACCAAAGATTGTTAATAATCCTGTAAGTAAAAAATCCCATGGGCCCTTGTGTTAGTGAAAGAAGTAAAACGCTAATTTATCGTTTAATTCAATCATAATACATTTACTCATCTCAAGAAAAAAAGAACTTATTTAGAAGTAAAAACATATCCAGTTTTAAATACTGATAAAAATGAAACAGAACACAAAGATAACCAAATTAGAAATTTTTATTAAAGAACACATCACTGCAGTAAAACACATCCAGGTTCTGACATTTACAAGCTATGTGACTTTGGATGAAGGGCTCACCCTCTTTATGCTCTGCTTTCCTCATGCAGAAAGTATTGATTCTAGGAGGTTTAATTGAGATCGTGTATATAAAGTGTCTGGCACTGTGCTCATTCCAGAGTAACCACTCTATAAATATTCTTTTTTTCTTACATACTTGGAATTTATGTCTCTTGTTCAATTTTAAGTGGCCATAAGACATCTTTAAATATTTTTGGAACAGGCAGGAGTAAATTATAAATTAGTATGTTCATTGTGTGGTAGCCACGGAAATGGAGAATGACCCTTTGATGTGGAATTGCTTATTGTATTCTTATCTCAAAAAACCCCTCTCTTCTACTGAAATGGAGACAGGGACTTGACCAATGCATGGAGGAGAGCGAACGTCCTAAATGGGGGATGGTTCAGACAAACTTTTCAGAGGGTAGGATAATCATATATTTGCGGAAGAACCATTGTGGTTCATGCCTGTTGTTTTGGCATAATTACTTATAGCTCCCCTTATGCTTGTTGTGGTTGGACAATACAATTTATGGTCACCCTAATGATAACTCCACTAGGATTTCCCTGGAAAGAGAATAAGTTGATACTGACTAAGACAGGGACTTTGAGAGAAGCCAGGGAATTGTTGTTGCATAGGTCTTGGCCAAAAAGTTGACCTATGTCATCTTACAGAAAAGACTTTTTCAGTGTCTCAGTCCTAATGTCTTAAGGAATTTTTCCATGATTTCATTAAATATGAAAAAATATAGCTAAGCACATTCTGATTAATTGGATCAACTGGGTCTTAAGTCTTTGTTTTTCTTTAGTTCAGTATATTAAAGTTAAGGAGATGACCAAAAAAGTTGTGGATGTGAATGAGCTGTTTCTTTGGATGCACTGGGGTGATTGAGCCTTGGTGGAGGTCACTGGAGTTTAGGGTCTGGTCCTCAGCTGTGCAGATCCACAACTTGGATTTTCTAACAGGCTTCTCAGAGCCCAAAGACTGGGTATAGCAGGGAGAAAACTGCTGGTTTCAAGGATGATGAAAATAATAGCTAGCAAGTGTCAAGCACTGTTCTAGGCACTTTGAGTCATTTGAACTCTTTTGTTTCAAAAGCATAGCATGTGAAGCCGGGTTTTCCTGGGGCATGATCACACTTAATCATAGCAGACACTTAGGATCATGGGTCATGCTGTGCCCAGCCTTATGTAGTGTCTAAAAAGATTTATATACATTTCAAAAAGACAGAGAAAGAACTTAGAATTACACATTTTCCAAGGTAAATGCCCTAGGTAAAGGAAATTCTAGGGGGAAGTCTATTTATTCCCTTATTTTCAACAGGGAGAATTGAGCCTCTTACTTTATGTAATTTATATTTGTCTCTACACCATTCAGATATAGGCAGCTGATTTTGGAAATAAAGACGAAACAAAACAGAAAACCTTGTTTTCCTAACAAGAAGGATGTGATTTGATGGTTTTGGAGAGTTGGGCTTGCTGAAAATGCCTTCATGATCTCAGTTCAAATCCACTGGAGGGAAGCAGATTTTTCTGACCATACTGTCAGTATGTGATAAGCTTGTTTTAAATTTTTGTCTCAAAGTTCCCCAAACATTACCCAAAGGGTGAGCCTCTTCTTCACCTGGCTCTGAAGACTCACGCTCTAGGCTAATCAGCAAGCCCTAGGTGTGTTACTGTATCCCATGGAACTAGAATAAGAGTCCAGAAATGATGAAGTCAGCTTAGAATCACAGATTGTTGAAGCCCAAAGGTGCGTTAAAGAACACACAGTCCAGGGCTTCCCTGGTGGCGCAGTGGTTGAGAATCCGCCTGCCGATGCAGGGGACACGGGTTCGTGCCCCGGTCCGGGAAGATCCCACATGCCGCGGAGCGGCTGGGCCCGTGAGCCATGGCCACTGAGCCTGTGAGTCCGGAGCCTGCGCTCCGCAACGGGAGAGGCCACAAAAGTGAGAGGCCCGCATACCAAAAAAAAAAAGAACACACAGTCCAATATTCACCTAAGGGCACAGCCCAGCTGAGGTAAGTGTTAGTGTCTAGAGTAGGAGAGAGGAGACAAGTAGCTTATTTCTTTTCATAGAGGAAGCTCCATGCCCAGATAGTCTGTCTCTGGTCTCTAGTGATTGTGGAATCTAGGAAATGCCATGTCAGAGCAATTGCATTTGGGATTCAGTGTTTTCTCAGCTGTGTGTTAACTGCTTCCTCACTGATCATTATGTAAAGCAAGGGTGGTGAAGTCATTTTGCTGGTGGTGATTACAGAAGACAGTGACATCCAAGGAGAGTTTCTGACTGAGATTGGGAGGCCTAATAAAAAAGAAAAGCAAAATGAATCTAGATAAAGAAACTTCTATAGCGTTAAAAACCTGGAAATGCCTGAGGGGTATCATCCATTCACTACTTTCATTTTGCAGATGGGAAAATGGATGAACAGAGAATGTGTTCTCGGCTCTGAGAGGCAGGGTGAACAGCCTTGAAGGATGAGAAAGAGATCTTGGCTTGTAGACTCAGACCATTCCAGAAGTTCTATAAGATTGTTCGACTCCACTTGAACTATATTTTTCTCTTTACTTCTGCAGTTCACTCCTAAGTGAAGTTGAGCATGGATGATGTGATGTTGGTGGGCCCTAAAATCCCATCATGTTGTAACAGTGTCACATGCCATGTCGCTATGCACCAAGCTTACTCATGACATCTCTGCCTTCATACCTACTCCAAGAGAAAACAAGTCTGGTTGGTTATGGAAAGACTATAAGATTTTATGGGGATAAGCAGGCATCATGTAGCGCTCGCAGTATCTGAAAATGATTGACATTGCTGGTTCACACACTGTCAGTAATTCATAGACTGCTTCTAGCACATTCATATTTAGAAAAACAAGGGAAACTTAGGAATTTTTTCTTCTCTTTCAGGTTTCTTTAATTTACGTGTTTTGGGAAAATGTTGGCTTCCTTCCCCAATTCTTCAGCTGTTGTCTACTGCAATGAATCAGCTTGAATTTCTCAAGTCATATCATTTCCTTTTTCTTTCCAACATAATGGAAGAATATAGACCCTCCCAGGCCTATCACACCAAGAGATATTGGGGGAAAAAAATGGACAAAATGGTTTCTGTGAAGAAATTAATGGCTGATGTTTACAACATGCTTGCTATGTGTTAGCACATAGATGTCTTTTGGGCTTCTCTTCTTTTCTTTGGAAATGTATCAAGCCTTTCATAGTTGAGTGCTGTTTGTCCCAGGGAGTCTCAGTGTTCCTGGTCCAATGCTATTGTGTTTACCATTTCAGGGTGTATAAGATGAAACTCTTTTCCATGTCTTCTTTGCATTTTGCATCTTGGGCCTACAAAATGAACGCATTTCCATATATTTCAGATGATCATCTTCTTCTTCATTCCACTCATGTTTCTCTCTGAATTTTGGACCTTTTGATACTTTTTAAAAGCATTTTTACTAAGCAGGCAGATTTGAACAAACCTTAAACAGACATTGAAAATAATTCTTTAAAGTTCTTGTTTAATTTTATGAGCACTTTTTCACCATTTAGCCAGGAGTTTTCATCACCTAGATTATTTTCAAGTACATGGCACAGAGTAGGCAGATGTCAGAAAATCAAATGGTAACCCGTATTTGAGGGTTAATGTCTAGAATGCATTTTGAAAGCAAGCAAGACTCTTAAAACTCAAACTTGAATTCTACTGAGCTACTTTTGTAACTTATAGAGCAACTTCATTTTCCCTTAACTCAGCCTTCAATCCTCCTCCCCTCCCGTCTGCTTATGCAGTCAACTACCACTGAGATTCCTGCTGAGTTATTTCTGTTATGGGATCTGACCTGCTGCTGAGCTAGTCAACATCTTGTCTCTTATTTGGGTCTTCTCTCTTCCATATCAGCTCCTGGTGTTTTGTCAGCTTATCGGGTCTCTGGTCCTCAGAAAGGACCAAGCTTGGGAGGAGAAGGAGAAAGGCAGGCCCCAGTTGATGTCTGTCCCTCATTAATCCAGGCAAGCCCTTCTTCTCTAAACATGAAATCCCTTACCACTAGTGGTTCCTAAAATGTATCTCAATGTTAATAGCTTTATTTAAGAATAAAAAAATTTTCTGGTCAAATACATTTACGTGAGCAGTTCCCAAAATTAAATGAGCTTCTTTATTGCAGACCTTCTCCAAGCTTTTAATATGCTAATGTGCATTGTGAATTTCTTAGAGGGTGATGTAGGAGACAGCTTTTCCCAAACTCATTTTACTGAGAAGCTTCTTTTTTTCTTCTGGGAACATAGTTAATGTTTTATGGAACATTTTTTACTTAAATAAACTTACTTGAAAAGGAAATTACTGTAAAGGGAAAATAGGATCACTTGCCATAAATAGAAAATAATCATGAAATTCAGTAGAATGAAGCAAAGTTATTAATAAAATCAATTAAAAAATAAACTAAAAATAAATAGTGAAATACAGGCAATTATATATTGTGAGGGAGAAAAAATAATTTTCCCTCTACCCAGCTAGATTCTTGGCTGAGGCACCCCTGTAATAAAAAGACAGGCCAACAGGGGAAAAAGAAACAGAAATTTAATAAAACGTGTACCTCCTGTAATGTGGAAGGTACCTAGGGAAACTGAGAAACACCCTAAAATGGTCCAACCCCTCACTTAACATCTCTAGCTAAAGACAAAAGAAGCTACTGGGGAGGGAGAGGAATCAAATATGGGAGGTTACCCGGAAAAGCACAGTAAACAAGGGTAAGGTTGCTATGCAGGTCTAAGTCATTGCCTTCTTCATTGATAAGAGTTTCTAGAGATTTAGAGTCATCCATCTCCTCCTGGTTAAGAGAGGGAGACCCCCTTACAGATAGAGATTTCTCTTGTAGATGTAAATGTCTCTCATAAAAGGGTAACTTCTACTCAGTTTTCAGAACTCTTCTTATGTCTGCTGTTTCCTAAAAATAATCAGCCTACAATAATCCTTATGCCAAAGAGGCATATTTGAGGTGGTATATTCTGCTCTCCTTCAATATTAAATTGATGTATAAAAATGCGTGCTTGAGGATAAGTCCCTCTTGAGAAGAAAGGAGCCAATAATAATCAAATAATAATAGACGCAATCTGGTCACTGTTGCTTACTTTGGATAATTATGAGGATTCATTATTGAGAGAATTCTGTGTTTTGGTTGATAGAGAATTTTGATTCCTCTGTGCACATAGTCAAAAAGGCCAAATGTTATTTAAACACTTTCTGAGATAGAGTTGGATATTGAGAACTGATTTCTTAAAAAAATTTTTTTTGCCGGGGACTTGGTTTTTCCACCTTATTATTTTTTCCTGTTTAATGAAAAATTTCAGACACAGAATGTAGAAAGAATACCACAATAAATGTGCAATATCCATCTCCCCCAGTCAATAAATGTTAACATTTTTTCCATATTGACTTCATTTCTCAGCTGAATTATTTTTATGTAAACTTTGTATTGACATGACAGACATTATTGCTGAACTATTTTAGAGTAAATTAAGGATATACTTCATTCTTAAATTTTTTAGCATGCATCTCCAAAAATAATAGTTTCCTACAGACCACAATACCAGTATCTATCATACCTAACAAACAACAGTAGTTTCTTAACATCATATAATATTAAGCTCATATTTTAAAACTTTTGTTCAAGAAAACTTTATTTCAAGAAACCACTGAATGTTCTGTAGATGATTTTCTTTGGAAAATGTCAAGTTATTTGATACTGTCCAATGTTAAAAGATAAACTAAGGCATATTAAAAACTTGAAGAGTTTATTTGAGCAAAAATAAATTTGAATCAGGCAGCATCCAATAGAGCAGAGAAAAAGGAGCTCCACAGAACCACACAAAATGAAAGACTTTTATAACCAGAAGGGAGCAGGAACCAGGAAGTTATAGTAGGCAAAAAAGCAGGTTGGTTATTGCAAAGTTACTTTCCTTTAGGGGATGGCGGGGGTGTATCACGCAGATTACCTAACTAATACTGATCTGGTGATTCTTGATTGTTTGGTTTAAGATTCCATTTCTGGGAGAGCTGAAGTTGTAGTTAAGTCTCAGTTTGTGACAGGGGTCTCTTAAGTGACTCCATTTAGGGGCTGTTGTCTTGTTTTTACACCAGAAAGCGATAAAAAGAATATTCTTTATCCATTCTCCACTGCTATTTAATTTGGGGAAATACTGATGAAGTCTTTTTATAAATATTTCCAGTTTCACTTCATAACATTCAAAATATTTTCAGTGAGTTTTTCAGATGAGTTGATAAAACATTCCACTTATATGAAGGTTTCAATACTTGTTTGTTGTGAAATGGAAGAACAAGATTAGAGAATAGGTCCCTGGCAGTGCTGTGTCTGATGGATAGAAAAAAAAAAAAAAAAAAGTTACTATATGTTGGGTTCTTACCATGTGCCAAGCACTAGGCTAAGCACTTTGTATCTCAAAACACCTATGAAATAAGTACAGGATTATTTCCAGGGTGGCTGCATACAGTTGGGCAAAGGGGTAAGTGGGGCATGAAATCCAGCTTCTGTTCCACTGCCCAAACTGTGTCCACTGGGAGGTTTAAGGGCCTTTTGCCAGTTCACAACAGATTCATGCATGCTGGCTGTAGCCACATGGGGTTTTGCAGCTGAGACATCTGAGGTGCAGAGCAAGACCCCAATCCATGTCTCTTGTAACTAGAATTGTACTCTTTTTTAGTGTTTCAATTTTATTGGGGTATATTGATTTATAATGTTGTGTGAGTTTCAGGTGTATAGCAAAGTGGTTCAGTCATACATATACATATATTCATTCTTTTTTAGATTCTTTTCTCATATGGTTATCACAGAATATTGGGTAGAGTTCCCTATGCTATACAGTAGGTCCTTGTCGGTTATCTACCTTATATATAGTAGTGTGTGTGTGTGTGTGTTCATCCTAAGCTCCTGATTTATCCTCCCCCCCACCAAATGTTCCCCTTTGGTAATCACAAGTTTGTTTTTGATATCCATAAGTCTGCTTCTGTTTTGTAAATAAGTTCATTTGTATCTTTTAAAAAATTAGGTTCCACATACGAATGATATGATATTTGTCTTTGTCTGACTTGCTTCACTTAGTATGATAATCTCTAGGTCCATCCATGTTGCTGCAAATGGCATTATTTCATTCTTTTTTATAGCTGAGTGATATTCCGTTGTGGAATACATGTGGTATGTATGCACCACATCTTCTTTATCCATTCCTCTGTCGATGGACGTTTAGGTTGCTTCTATGTCTTGGCTATTGTACATAGTGCTACAATGAACATTGGGGTGCATGTATCGTTTCAGATTATGGTTTTCTCTGGATATATGCCTAGAAGTGGGATTGCTGGATCATATGGTAGTTCTATATTTAGTTTTTTAAGGAACCTCCATACTGTTTTCCATAGTGGTTGTATCAATTTACATTCCCATCAGCAGTATAGGAGGATTCCCTTTTCTCCACGTGAAAGTCTATTTTCATGCCCATGATGTTATACTGCCTTCCTTTGGGATATCTAGGAAAAAACTCTTTGTGGTTTTCATTTGAGGGGGCTCTGGAGCTAAGGAAGGCTGTTAAATTACCTACTGTCATTGTCTGTTGATTAACTAGTAGGCAGGAGGAAGAAGATGGGGATGAATAAACTAGAAGGGTCAGTGTGACTGTTGGAATCTACAAATGAGATGTGAGCTCTGGAACAGAAATAACACTTGCATAAATAGAGTTCGGTAGGAAAAAGAACCAAGAAAAGGCATCCTGACCAGGAGTGAACAGATGTTGAGCAGGTAGGAGGTGTCTGGAGGACCAACATTTTAATTTTAGCCTAAAAGGAAAATCAGACAAGTCATAGAAGGCTCCACTTTTCTCCTCCCTCCACTTTGTTCTTTTTTTAAATTCAGCTTTATTGAGGTATAATTGACACATAAAGTTATAAGGTATTTAAAGTGTACATCCTGGTGATTTGATATATACAGACATTATGAAAAGATTCCCCCCATCCCATCCAGTTAATTAATGCATCCATCACCTCACATGTTTATCTCTTTTTTTTTTGGTGAGAATATTTAATTCTACTCTTAGCAAATTTCAGTTAAGCAGTTCAGTGTTATCAACTATAGTCACCATGTTTTCCATTAGATTCTTACGCCTTAATCGTTTTATAGCTTAAAATTTGTACCCTTTTTACCAACCTCTCCCTATTTCCCTCACCCTCTAGATCCTGACAGCCACTTTTCTACCTTTCTTTCTATGAGTTTGATTTTTTTTCATATTCTACATATAAGTGATACCATGCAGTATTTGTTTTTCTCTGTCTGGCGTGTTTCTAGCATATTGCCCTCAAGTTCCATCCACGTTGTTACAAATGGCAGGAGTTCTTTCTTTCTCATGGCTGAATACTATTCTTCCTCTCTCCGCTTTCATCTGTGGTATGAAATAAGTGTGAGGAGGAGTTTAGAACCAACTTTTGGGGGGACTTTTGACACCCTGTTAAGCACTAGAGAGAATTATAAGACTTAGAGTAGGCAGTTATAGAAACAAAGCTTTATCTAACAAAAGAATAAGAGAAACAAATTTGGTTTTGAATATTCCATGAAAGTTCTAATAACTTAAGGTGTTAAGGTGAAGTTGTTTGATAAACATTTTTTCCACTATTTTTCATATGACACAGGAAAAAATTCTAAATATTTTTTCCCTTAATCCTAAAGCTCAAATTTAGACAGAATTCCAACCAAATCTCAGTCCCTTTGCTAATGACCTTGGGCAATGTCTTAACTGACGACCTGGTTTCATCAGTTTTCAATGTGGTAATTATGGTATTTAGTTCTTGGAGCTTTTGTGAGAATCAAATGAGATCCATGTGAAACCCTTACTTAAACATTTGGCAAATGTTGGCTCTAAGAAAGTTCTGTGGCTTCTAACCCTACAGTCATAGCGATCTCTATTCCCTACCACCAGGGGTCAGTATATCTAAATTTACAGGGATGTTCCTCAGGTAAATTAATTCAATTCAACAAATATTTATTGAGTACTTAATATAGGTAAGACACTCTCTTAGATGATGCTGGAGCTATAAAGCTGAATAATATGGTCCCTGATTTTAAAAAGTTTATAACAAGGATTACAAACTCTGGCTAAATTGGACAGGAAGAATTATTTTATTTGGCTGACATGTTTTTATTTTTGTTCTGTTTTTTATTTTAAATTAATTTAAATGTATTTAGGTATGGTATATACTGTTTCACCCTACTACTTCCTTTTCTTGTACTATACTCAACCCAATAATGTTGACTTTCTGGCCCTGGTAGACATTTGAGATGGAAACCCCTGGTTTACTAATGGGTTAAGTGAAGAATTATTCAGCATAGGAAATATAATATCTTGAGAGCTGAATCTGCACGAACGTGCACTGACAGGAGAAAGGTAAACTGGGGTGAAACTAATTTGGCCTATTTAATAGTTTTGCTGAAGCCAACACTGCTCTCCGTTATCTGCTACATAAAATTGTTTCCTGTTCTACTCACTCAAATTGCAAGAAAGTTACAAAATAAAGAAAAGACAAAAACTGCTGATTGGTTTCTAAAACTTTCCAGATGAAAAGGCTGAATAGTGAAGTGTATTTGTACTTAAAAAATGAAGCCTCCTATGGGAGATATTAAAAAGTAGGAACTGCTATAATGGGTTGGACCATGATACTGTAAGCCCAGTGTTTCAGCTGATTTTTACAGCTGCAGGGAAGAGGCTTCACCTTTAGAGTCATAAAATCTCAGCGTTAGGGGCTTCCCTGGTGGCGCAGTGGTTGAGAGTCCGCCTGCCGATGCAGGGGACACGGGTTCGTGCCCCGGTCCGGGAGGATCCCACATGCCGCGGAGCGGCTGGGCCCGTGAGCCATGGCCGCTGAGCCTGCGCGTCCGGAGCCTGTGCTCCGCAACGGGAGAGACCACAGCAGTGAGAGGCCCGCGTACCGCAAAAAAAAAAAAAAAAAAAAAATCTCAGCGTTGGAAGGGAAATAGGTTTTATAAATGGGGAAACTGAGTGAATATATAACTAGATGACTTGTCCCAGGTCCTACAGATTGTGGAAAATGGCAGTACACAAATGGTTGCCCAACTTCTAGTGGCTCTTTTCACACTGTAATAATGGAAACAGATAGTATTTTTGGCTTGAATAATTCAGATTCTTGGTCTATATGATCTATAGTTACCAATAATTCTCACTTCATTTCTCTCTATGTTTTCGGACCTTGGGATTCTGGGTAGGTGTGTGTACATGTAGCAGAGATTTAGCTTCAGCTAATAGTTAGGTTGTATATCACCAGGAAAAGTGAAATAGAAATTTCACCTTGTCATTTGAGCAGCTCACGGAAAAATAAAAATAATCTGCTACTGAAGGGAAAGAAAAGCGTGTTCAAAATTGATTTTTGACATTGATTCAACCTACTGGGTCTTTGCCCAATTCCTCTCTTTTCTTTATATAAATGGAGCCAAGAGTCATAAAGATAAATCAGGATCAACTAGTTCAAACGATATGACTCAATTCAGAGATTTTATATCTGAGGAGAAAGCTTGAGAATAAACAGATCCATGCTCTAAGCTGCTCCAATTCAATTTTGTACTTTTCTGAAATTGGCTACATCGTAGCACAAAATGTGCAGGCCTTGGGTTATCTTTAGAGTATTCACCACTCTTTGAAGTTTGTTCCTTGGTTCCTTCATTCTTTAAACAAATTATTGCTCATGTCAAGGGGGTATTTATGGATGAAGAATAGGATGAGAATGCTGCTCTTAAGGAGCTTATGGCTTACTGAATAATGGGGCATAAAATAAGCACGGGCATTTCTACCGTGCCAAGTAGACTGTAACAGTGGAAATCCGTTATAAATAGTATCGGGGGAATCAGAAATAATCACAAAAGAGATGTCATTTGTGTTGGATCTTGAAGGCTGGATAAGATTTCTGTAAGCCTTGACTCATGCAGCTCTCTCCACTTAGAATGGCTACCCTACATTTTGGTTGATAAAAAGTAGTGAATGAATCATTATTTTATCAAATACTATTTGAAAGCCTACGATGTTCTGTGAAAAACTCTCTTCCACCTTTACAGCTCAATCAATGCTACCATCTCATTTAAGCTTTATAGGAACATCTCAGCGAAGATTTCTTCTTTGCATTTCTGGTCTACTTAATTGGTGATGATTATTTGCACAAACCACATACCTAGGACTGTGGATATTTGTGTATGTGTTTCATTTATGTACTTGGCTTATAAACACCTTGAGGGCAGGTATGGTTTTGTGTGTTATTTTAATTCAGCCCAGCCCTTAGTTCAGAGTGGGAGTTTAGGAAGACTTTATTGACTAAACTGAGCTAGGTAATTGTCCAATCTTTACTTTGTATTTGTGTGTGTAAGTAGTCTTTGTCTGTCAGTCATTTGTCTTCTTCATGACAGATACCACCACCATGGTCAAACTTCCATGAGCTATATTTCAGATGATTAAAAAATAAAATGATCAGATGGATAGATCTTGAAGTTCTCTGTTCTCTGTAATGTCTCCTGGGCACAGCCCGGTCTATTCTAATACCTAGTTTTTATGGAAATGGTTTTGAAATTTATTTCAAACTATTCTCCAAAGACAATGAAATATAACCTTGGTAGAAAATTATATAAAGATATATAATTTTGAGCTCATGGGGTTTCAATTGTTTGTTATATGTGTGTTAGCTCTCAACATCTTTTAAAATCAGAAAGCTTTGGAGATTAAAAACGAAAATAGTTTGTGAAGAAGACTGCTCAGGGGCCGAAATGATAGAGCATCTCATTATTTTCTACACTTACCCATCAGTTCAAGCGTTTCCTTTTGTCATATAAAAATTACTGATGTCATAGGCTGGTTTCAGCCTTGTTCCCCAATCTGCCAGAGGGGTTTAATGTCAGAATCTGAAGGATGCATATGACTTACATTATTGAGTCTGCTTGAATTGTCTTTACACACAGACCCACCAGGAAAATAAGACAGCTTCAGAGGCTCAGGTTCTTTGTCCCAGAATCCAATGGGATAACATTAAGCATTTGGAATAACTAAAGCTAACACAACTTAGAATGTATGCTGTCATTTTTCATGCTCAAGAACAATAAGAGGTAGGTACTTTTATTATGACACAAACGAGAAAATTGAAGCTCAGAAAGTTTCTGTAAGCTGCCCAAGGTCACTCAGTTGGTGAGTGACAGAGCAATGATTTGAACCCAGGCAGTCCAAATCTATGCCAACAGTATTAATCCCCAAGTTATTTTGCCTTTGTTGGAATTCCACCTCCCAATTTTATGTGACACTTTGAGAATATGCCCGCTGTCCTCTGAGGAAACAGACTGACCACAGAAGTAGATTCCATTCTAGGTTCTAGATTTTACTACAAGTTGGTTCTTGAACCTTCATGGAATATGGTCTGGTATAATTAAGTGCTACATAGATATTCCCTGAATGAATGAATAGCATGCCCCTAGGTAGATAACTTCTTTACTAAACTCTTTATTGAAATTTTCATTAAATCCTCAATTGGATTCAGTATTGTATAGTCAATGGAGTCTAAGAATATTTCCCCTTTAATTCAAAGGCTGCCTCAAAAAGGAAAGCATTAGGATATGAGTATTAGCAGGGTACTTTCTATGTACTCTATTGCATTTGTGAAATTGCTATTAATTTTCCTCAATTCACTGCCATTTTAAGAGCTACTAGGCAGTGATTATATAGAAATTTACTTGCCATCTTTTCCTTTTCCATCAACAATGCCAATGCATAATTAAGCCATGTGCTCTGAGGAAAAGACACTTTTGAGTACAGAGGTAAAAGCAAGATATTGTCTCAAGAAAAGAGCACAGAAACCAATTTAGATACCAAGTTAACATTGGTATATTAATGTCAGTGTATGCTTTGGCAAGGGGAACTAACTTGAACAATTTGTTTCCATAGTGCTTTTTAATTTATTGATAATGTATTGTTGTTGAAGTTTGAAAATATAAACTTCTCAGCCATAAGATCATATATATAACAGATGTTTTATATAACATATTATATAAAATAATTAGAAAAAATTAATGATCATTCGATTATTTAGATGTAGCAGTTAAAAAAGTGACAAGTCTCTGAGTATTCAGAAAGTAATAAGTATATCAAATACTTCAATATAATTTTTAGGGCTTTTTTTTTTTTTTTTTTTTTTTTTGCTATAGATAAGACAGACATTCTAAGTATACAGCCGGCACAGGATGAGCAGATGCAAATGAATGTAAATCCCCTGGAACTCATTTTGCACTAGTTTCTTTGGCATTTTCCCATTTCATAAATAAATGCATCCTATTACATTTATTTATATTTAGCCGCAGGCTAGTAGAGAAAACCCATTTAGCAAATATCAGGCTAAACTCTGCCTGATAATTTGGCAGGGTACATCTCACGGGGTAAGGCAGCTATGAGCTCTAAACATGAGGCACAGAGAAACTAAACACATGCAGAACACCATTTATGACTCACCATTGGCTTGGCTATATTCTACAGATCATGGGCTAGAAGGAAACTTTCTGGAATTTCTCCTTTTTCCTTCCTCTAACTGCTTTTCACCCTGAGAACCTAAGTCAATACTGCTTTCCTTCATAAACCAACTGACCCTTTGCAATGAAGTGATTGTTCACCAGGAAAAAATAGCAAAAGTACTCTGGTGTAGGAGCTACTGGATTGGTGAGCCCTATAAGTTCCTCACAGTCTAACCTGACCCCAAATGGCAGAGGAATGCCACAGAGCCCTGGGCAGCATCTTCCAACCTTCTCTGGTCAAATTCAGGGACCCAAGGCAGAACAAGAGAAACTGAATCTAGAACAAAGGAAAAATACTTTTGAAGGGATCCGTCTATGAAGCTTGGGGCCCACTTCATAGACCTTAAAAATTAAATTTCTCCTTAGAGTGAATTTGAATGATTTACAGTGAATTAGCATGAAAGAGAGCACCCCTTGGGTAGTGATGGGCTGGACCCTGGGCTCTCTCAGGGGAAAGGCTGAACCTTCTATGATGCTGCTTGCATCAGGTGACACTACATGCTAAACTTCCAACATTTGGGACCCATCCAGTATCCTTTCCACTGAGAGGGGTCTCTTCCTTCAGCAGAGTAAGTTTTCAGGGTCCTTGTTCTTGTCTCCATGTAATCATTTTAAGGAGTTTTGTATTTTACTGTTTGATGAAGGACTGCTTTTTATAATAAAAACATAAACAAAACAAACATATCCCCTGATTCTCCTATCAGTGGGTGAACCTAAGAATAAAACAAATGCCTCAGAGGCTTGATACAGACTAAATCTGTGTAGCTTCAGAAGTTGTGATATGGGCATACTGGTGTCCTCCAAAAGTTATCAAAACTTGGGGAATTGCTCAAACATGGTTAATCCCATGGTGTTTCTCTTTGTGTATATATGAGATGTTTGACAAGTAAACATCAGACTGACCTGAAGGTGGATGATCACTGGGACACTGATTTTCTATTTGTTATATTATGTAACATTTAGGTATTTTATAATATTATGTAATCATTTTTCAAAGTTACGAAATTGTGAAATCCTATTTTTAATGCGTGGCAGAAGCCTGTTATTTCAAGGAATCCAAGGGTATCTAAGCACCAGATATGCTGGTTTTCCAAGTAGAGATTCCAGCAATATAAGGCATTAATAAAATAATGCTCCCCTAAAGGCCCACAAGGAGATACAATCTTCAAGGCCTTAAGCATTCTCAGCTGATCGTAAAGTTGAGGACACAGGCCTGGCCCGGGTTTCCTGTGTGTGTCTCCCCTCATCAAAGTTACCTGCATTACCAGGCTCAAGTCCAGGCCTGTGGCAACTCCATTTGAGGCATGTTAATGCTGAAAAATGGGGGTAGAAATAATTATCCATATTCCAAGGGCCGTAAGTCATTCATTTGAGGCAACCAACGGTGTCTGGTATGAATTCTGCAATTTGGCTGTCAGTTTTGTTTAACGAATTCATTCAACATACACTTAATGAGTTCCTTTCTGCAGAGCCTTGTCTTAAGTACTGAAGGGGAAATGAAGATATAACATGAATCCTTTTAGTTAGTAGCCCTGTCCCTCCTGTTTTAGTAGCTGTGGCCATTTGGCATCCTATGGTGAATGAAATGGAAGATTATTAAGAGATGTCTTTGGCCTGACTTTCTCCTGTGCAGAGGGGCTGGGTAATGTTCAGCTTCAAGCCAGCATGTTAATATATCCCAACGACTCACCATTCCCAATTCTTCTACCAGTTCTATCCCTCCCCACACGTGGTGATCCATGTAATAAAAGAGGAAAGAGATGGGTTCAGATTCTTTTTTTTTTAAACATCTTTATTGGAGTATAACTGTTTTACAATGGTGTGTTAGTTTCTGCTTTACAACAAAGTGAATCAGTTACACATATACATATGTTCCCGTATCTCTTCCCTCTTGCGTCACCCTCCCTCCCATCTTAATTGGGACTCTTGTCACATCCTGAGATCTTTCTATGATTTGCAAAATCACCAATAGGTTCCGAATTATCGGCTAGACTGATTTTCATCAAGGAGGTGATATTAAAGGTAGTGTTTAAAGCAATTATTTGAGGCAAAAGGAAGAACATTATATAAATGCCTGACCATTCCAGGTCATCTTCTTTGTGGAGCCTTGGCAGAGAGGAGGAAGACGGAAGGTTTGAAAGTTCTCTGTTACAGGGCCTATTTGGCTTTCTTATCATTAACATCTGCAGGAATTTTAATATTATTCCTTAATAATAATTTCTTATTCCATTTAAGAGATTTCAGTTTAGTGGGAGTGGCTGCAGAGTCACTAGCCCATGTCCTGTCTCCCCTCTTCTGTTTACTTTTGGGGGGCTTTCACAGGCATATTTCATTGTAAACAGAGTGTTACCCATTCCACAAAGGAGCCATAGAATGTTCTCCTTAAGCCTTAGATCTGTGTCGCATTTCCTTTCCAACAAATTCAGAATCCTCTTTGGCCCAGGACTTCAGAGCTCATGCTAAGTTTTTTGGCAGCACCAATAAAGAAAGATCAGTTTCATTGTGTTCCAGTGTTTTTCAGTAATAAGCTTTTTTTGATTTCAATGAATAGATGAGCTCTTTTTATATAATTGACTAACTTGCTTATTTCATCTTCCTTTTTCTAAAAAAACAAAACAAAACAAAAAACAGACTGAGAGAGGATACCAGATCCTGAACAACCATTTGTACAGCTTGGGGCAATCTTAATATAACACGTGACAAGGCACGGGGTTTCTATCTCAGAATTTTGCACACCTTACCTGGATATCAGAGAGGGTAGGCTCTGTTCTCTCAAATCCCTGAGAAGGTTTGTGGTTGAGGTGGGAGGACTGTGGTGGAAAAATTCATCTCCTCAGTCCCTTTTTTTTAATCTTTCTTTTCATTTGATAATTATATTTTTTTATGTAGATCCTCAGAGGATTAAAAGAAGACACTTAACATATGATATACTCAACATTTCTGTACCACCAGGTATATAAGAAATTCACACATTGTATATCACATATTTAGTATTTATGCCTCTCTCCTAATAATAGAACAAATGTATTATGGGGACATTAAATAAATGATAGAAAGCATCATATGAGAAAAATTACAAAGAAGTGTGCACACCATTTAGCCTTGCAATGTTATCTGTCATTTCTCATATACTTAATTTATTTAAAGTTTCATTATTTTACTTTTATTTCTGTTCCTCTCTAATTTTGGTTTGATTTTCTGGCTGTTTCTTCTTCTGACTCCTCTTACCCTATGCTAGGCTTCTGCATTCTGCCCACACATGGGGGGGATTCTCCCTCAAGTTCAAGAATCAACGCTATTGACAAACACTGTATTTGCAGATAGAAGGTGGTTTCATTGTTAAAGCAAGCAGCAGCTTCAACCGAGAGTTGGCCCTGCTTTGGAGAAGGGTCACAGATCAACTGTTCTAGAAGTTGATTCAGAGTTATGAATCTGAAAAGTTATGATTTTGGTAGCTGTACTCAGATTTTGCCTGGTTATAGATGTTATAGATGTCATCTCTTTGCAGTTTTATCCATCCCCTTCTCCTATCACTCACTTGGCATTAATATTCTTTCAGTTCTACAAACATGTTCCTGCTTCCAAGCTTTCACATATCTTGTTCCTTTATTTTCATCTCCCCCCTTTAGTTTAAATGCCACCTCCTAAGAGAGGCCCTCATGAACCATCAAATATGTTACACTGTATGATGAACTTTTCCCTCCCTCAGGTGCTTGTTAGAATTTGTCACTGTGTTTTTCAATTCTCTTGCTTTTGTTGTCATAGTAGAATATAATTTTCATGAGGCTGGGAATACCTCTGAATTGTTCATTATTGCATCTTTATGATTTAGCTGAAGCCTGGAACACAGTAGATGCTCAACAAATACATGCTGAATAAACAGAAGTAGCCTTCATAGCAATTTAATCTCATTTACTTAGCTTGGTATGTATATCTTTAACTTAGTTCATTGTGGATATATGGGTATATCAGGAATTAGCTTGACTTAAACTACATGGTAAATTTATTGAATCTGTGCTTGGTAGAGTAGAAGTTTGGGAACTCAATTGTTCATCTGTCTCTGTTAATGTGAATTTAAATATTTTATAAAAATCTGAATTTTTTCTTAAAGTTGTAGTACGTATTGTGGAGAATTTGGAAAACATAAATATGGCAAAGAAAGTATAAAACTACTGACCATCAGTCAGCAAGTCATTAATATAAGTTGCGTTATCTCTGGCTTTTAGTGTAATATATTTT
>NC_041233.1:48555156-48555314 GCF_002837175.3 Physeter macrocephalus
TTAGATTCCATATATATGTGTTAGGATACGGTATTTGTTTTTCTCCTTCTGACTAACTTAATTCTGTATGACAGTCTCTAGGTCCATTCAACTCACTACAACTAACTCAATTTTGTTTCTTTTTATGGCTGAGTAATATTCCATTGTATATATGTGCC
>NC_041233.1:48557631-48562187 GCF_002837175.3 Physeter macrocephalus
TTTTTTTTTTTTTAACATCTTTATTGGAGTATAACTATTTTACAATGGTGTGTTAGTTTCTGCTTTACAACAAAGTGAATCAGTTATACATATACATATGTTCCCGTATCTCTTCCCTCTTGCGTCACCCTCCCTCCCATCTTAATTGGGACTCTTGTCACATCCTGAGATCTTTCTATGATTTGCAAAATCACCAATAGGTTCCGAATTATCGGCTAGACTGATTTTCATCAAGGAGGTGATATTAAAGGTAGTGTTTAAAGCAATTATTTGAGGCAAAAGGAAGAACATTATATAAATGCCTGACCATTCCAGGTCATCTTCTTTGTGGAGCCTTGGCAGAGAGGAGGAAGACGGAAGGTTTGAAAGTTCTCTGTTACAGGGCCTATTTGGCTTTCTTATCATTAACATCTGCAGGAATTTTAATATTATTCCTTAATAATAATTTCTTATTCCATTTAAGAGATTTCAGTTTAGTGGGAGTGGCTGCAGAGTCACTAGCCCATGTCCTGTCTCCCCTCTTCTGTTTACTTTTGGGGGGCTTTCACAGGCATATTTCATTGTAAACAGAGTGTTACCCATTCCACAAAGGAGCCATAGAATGTTCTCCTTAAGCCTTAGATCTGTGTCGCATTTCCTTTCCAACAAATTCAGAATCCTCTTTGGCCCAGGACTTCAGAGCTCATGCTAAGTTTTTTGGCAGCACCAATAAAGAAAGATCAGTTTCATTGTGTTCCAGTGTTTTTCAGTAATAAGCTTTTTTTGATTTCAATGAATAGATGAGCTCTTTTTATATAATTGACTAACTTGCTTATTTCATCTTCCTTTTTCTAAAAAAACAAAACAAAACAAAAAACAGACTGAGAGAGGATACCAGATCCTGAACAACCATTTGTACAGCTTGGGGCAATCTTAATATAACACGTGACAAGGCACGGGGTTTCTATCTCAGAATTTTGCACACCTTACCTGGATATCAGAGAGGGTAGGCTCTGTTCTCTCAAATCCCTGAGAAGGTTTGTGGTTGAGGTGGGAGGACTGTGGTGGAAAAATTCATCTCCTCAGTCCCTTTTTTTTAATCTTTCTTTTCATTTGATAATTATATTTTTTTATGTAGATCCTCAGAGGATTAAAAGAAGACACTTAACATATGATATACTCAACATTTCTGTACCACCAGGTATATAAGAAATTCACACATTGTATATCACATATTTAGTATTTATGCCTCTCTCCTAATAATAGAACAAATGTATTATGGGGACATTAAATAAATGATAGAAAGCATCATATGAGAAAAATTACAAAGAAGTGTGCACACCATTTAGCCTTGCAATGTTATCTGTCATTTCTCATATACTTAATTTATTTAAAGTTTCATTATTTTACTTTTATTTCTGTTCCTCTCTAATTTTGGTTTGATTTTCTGGCTGTTTCTTCTTCTGACTCCTCTTACCCTATGCTAGGCTTCTGCATTCTGCCCACACATGGGGGGGATTCTCCCTCAAGTTCAAGAATCAACGCTATTGACAAACACTGTATTTGCAGATAGAAGGTGGTTTCATTGTTAAAGCAAGCAGCAGCTTCAACCGAGAGTTGGCCCTGCTTTGGAGAAGGGTCACAGATCAACTGTTCTAGAAGTTGATTCAGAGTTATGAATCTGAAAAGTTATGATTTTGGTAGCTGTACTCAGATTTTGCCTGGTTATAGATGTTATAGATGTCATCTCTTTGCAGTTTTATCCATCCCCTTCTCCTATCACTCACTTGGCATTAATATTCTTTCAGTTCTACAAACATGTTCCTGCTTCCAAGCTTTCACATATCTTGTTCCTTTATTTTCATCTCCCCCCTTTAGTTTAAATGCCACCTCCTAAGAGAGGCCCTCATGAACCATCAAATATGTTACACTGTATGATGAACTTTTCCCTCCCTCAGGTGCTTGTTAGAATTTGTCACTGTGTTTTTCAATTCTCTTGCTTTTGTTGTCATAGTAGAATATAATTTTCATGAGGCTGGGAATACCTCTGAATTGTTCATTATTGCATCTTTATGATTTAGCTGAAGCCTGGAACACAGTAGATGCTCAACAAATACATGCTGAATAAACAGAAGTAGCCTTCATAGCAATTTAATCTCATTTACTTAGCTTGGTATGTATATCTTTAACTTAGTTCATTGTGGATATATGGGTATATCAGGAATTAGCTTGACTTAAACTACATGGTAAATTTATTGAATCTGTGCTTGGTAGAGTAGAAGTTTGGGAACTCAATTGTTCATCTGTCTCTGTTAATGTGAATTTAAATATTTTATAAAAATCTGAATTTTTTCTTAAAGTTGTAGTACGTATTGTGGAGAATTTGGAAAACATAAATATGGCAAAGAAAGTATAAAACTACTGACCATCAGTCAGCAAGTCATTAATATAAGTTGCGTTATCTCTGGCTTTTAGTGTAATATATTTTATATATTATATATATTTTAAAAATATATGTAATATATTTTTTTTTTTTTGACGGTTGAAGGATATTTATTATCTTGATTGTCGTGATGGTTTCGTGGGTATAGACTTGTGTCAAACTCATCAAATTGTACTCTTTAAATACGTGCACTTTATTGTATCAGTTATTCCTCAATAAAGTCGTAAAAATAGTACAATATAATAAACTAAAAAAAAAGCCCACCCACAAACATTAGCCCCAGGTTCAAATGCCTAGCATGAACAGTATCCAGATGCATAGAACTAGTTACCTCAAAAAGAAGAGTTTTTGAATTTTTTTCTTCCAGTTTTACTGAGATGTAATAAACATACAGCACTGTATAAGTTGAAGGTGTGCAACATCATGATTTGACTTACATACATCATGAAATAATTATCACAGTAAGTTTAGTGAACATCCATCATCTCATATTGATACAAAATGAAGGAAATAGAAGAATATATATTTTTCCTTGTGATGAGAACTCAGGATTTACTCATAACTTTCATATATAACATACACCACTGTTAACTATATTTATCATGTTGTACATTATATCCCTTCTATTTCTTTATCTTGTAAATCTGTACCTTATGACTACCTAATCCAATCTCCCTCCCCCTCCCCCCACCGTTGATAACCACAAATCTGATCCTTTTTCTATGAATTTAATTTTTTAACATCTTAATTGGAATATAATTGCTTTACAATGGTGTGTTAGTTTCTGCTGTATAACAAAGTGAATCAGCTATACATATACATACATCCCCATAACTCCTCCCTCTTGCATCTCACTCCCACCCTCCCTATCCCACCCATCTAGGTAGACACAAAGCACTGAGATGATCTCCTTGTGTTATGCAGCTGCTTCCCACTAGCAATCTATTTTACATTTCGTAGTGCATATATGTCCATGACACTCTCTCACTTGGTCCCAGCTGTTTTCTCAAGGTATATGCCCAGTAGTGGGATTGCTGGGTTGTATGGTAGTATTATATTTAGTTTTTTGAGGAACCTCCATACAGTTCTCCATAGTGGCTGTATCAATTTATATCCCCACCAACAGTGCAAGAGGGTTCCCTTTTCTCCACACCCTCTCCAACATTTATTGTTTGTAGATTTTTTGATGATGGCCATTCTGACCTCTGTGAGGTGATACCTCATTGTAGTTGTGATTTGCATTTTTCTAATGATTAGTGACGTTGAGCATCCGTTCATGTGTTTGTTGGTAATCTGTATATCTTCTTTGGAGAAATGTCTATTTAGGTCTTCTGCCCATTTTTGGATTGGGTTGTTTGCTTTTTTGATATTGAGCTGCATGAGCTGTTCATATGTTTTGAAGATTAATCCTTTGTCCGTTGATTTGTTTGTAAATATTTTCTCTCATTCTGAGGGTTGTCTTTTCATTTTGTTTATGGTTTCCTATGCTGTGCCAAAGCATTTAAATTTAATTAGGTCCCATTTGTTTATTTTTGGTTTTACTTCCATTTCACTAGGAGGTGGGTCAAAAAGGATCTTGCTGTGATTTATGTCATGGAGTGTTCTGCATATGTCTTCCTCTAACACTTTTATGGTATCTGGCCTTACATTTAGGTCTTTAATCCATTTTGAGTTTTTTTTGTGTGTATGCTGTTAGGGAGTGTTCTAATTTCATTCTTTTACATGTAGCTGTAGCAGTTTACATGTAGCAGTTTTACATGTATATGTAGCAGTTTTCCCAGCACCACTTATTGAAGAGGCTGTCTTTTCTCCATTGGATACTCTTGCCTGCTTTATCAAAGATAAGGTGACCGTATGTGCATGGGTTTATCTCTGGGCTTTCTATTCTGTTCCATTGATCTATATTTCTGTTTTTGTGCCAGTACCATACTGTCTTGATTACTGTAGCTTTGAGTATAGTCTGAAGTCAGGGAGCCTGATTCCTCCAGTTCCATTTTTCTTTCTCAAGATTACTTTGGCTATTCAGGGTCTTTTTTGTTTCCATACAAATTGGGAAATTTTTTGTTCTAGTTCTGTGAAAAATGCCATTGGTAGTTTGATAGGGATTACATTGAATCTGTAGATTGCTTTGGGT
>NC_041233.1:48562620-48563210 GCF_002837175.3 Physeter macrocephalus
ATGGTTTCAGTTTTCACCATTGAGGACGATGTTGGCTGTGGGTTTGTCATATATGGCCTTTATTATGTTGAGGTAAGTTCCCTCTATGCCTACTCCTGGAGGGTTTTTATCATAAATCGGTGTTGAATTTTGTCAAACGCTTTTTCTGCATCTATAGAGATGATCGTATGGTTTTTATCCTTCAATTTGTTAATATGATTTATCACATTGATTGACTTGCATATATTGAAAAATCCTAGTATCCCTGGGATAAATCCCACTTGACCATGGTGTATGATCCTTTTAATGTGCTGTTGGATTCTGTTTGCTAGTATTTTGTCGACGGTTTTTGCTTCTATATTCATCAGTGATTTTGGCCTGTAGTTTTCTTGTTTAGTGACATCTTTTCCTGGTTTTGGTATCAGGGTGATGGTGGCCTCATAGAATGAGTTTGGGAGTGTTCCTCCCTCTGCTGTATTTTGAAAGAGTTTGATAAGAATAGGTGTTAGCTCTTCTCTAAATGTTTGATAGAATTTACCTGTGAAGCCATCTGGTCCTGGGCTTTTGTTTGTTGGAAGATTTTTAATCACAATTTCAATTTCAGTACTTGT
>NC_041233.1:48563935-48613918 GCF_002837175.3 Physeter macrocephalus
ATTTCCCCCTTTATGGCTGTTAGCATTTGCCTTATGTATTGATGTACTCCTATGTTGGGTGCATAAATATTTACAATTATTATATCTTCTTCTTGGATTGATCCCTATGATCAGTCCATATTGATCATTATGTAGTATCCTTCTTTGTCTCTTGTAATAGTCCTTATTTTAAAGTATATTTTGTCTGATATGATAATTGCTACTCCAGTTTTCTTCTGATTTCCATTTGCATGGAATATCTTTTTCCATCCCCTCACTTTCAGTCTGTATGTGCCCCTAGGTCTGAAGTGGGTCTCTTGTAGACAGCATATATACTGGTCTTGTCTTTGAATCCATTCAGCCAGTCTGTGTCTTTTGGTTGGAGCATTTAATCAATTTACATTTAAGGTAATTATCGATATGTATCTTCCCATTTTCTTGTTTTGGGTTTGTTTTTGTAGGTCTTTTCCTTCTCTTGTGTTTCCTGCCTAAAGAAGTTCCTTTAACATTTGTTGTAAAGCTGGTTTGGTGCTGCTGAATTCTCTAGCTTTTGCTTGTCTGTAAAGGTTTTAATTTCTCAATCGAATCTGAATGAGATCCTTGCTGGGTAGAGTAATCTTGGCTACAGGTTTTTTCCTTTCATCATTTTAATATGTCCTGCCACTCCCTTCTGGTTTGCAGAGTTTCTGCTGAATGATCAGCTGGTTACCTTATGGGGATTCCCTTGTATGTTAATTGTTGCTTTTCCCTTGCTGCTTTTAATATTTTTTCTTTGTATTTAATTTTTGATAGTTTGAGTAACATGTGTCTTGGCGTGTTTCTCCTTGCGTTTGTCCTGTAAGGGACTCTCTGTGCTTCCTGAACTTGATTGCCTATTTCCTTACCCATATAAGGGAATTTTTCAACTGTAATCTCTTCAAATATTTTCTCAGTCCCTTTTTTTTTTTCTCTTCTTCTTCTGGGACCTGTATAATTCGAATGTTGGTGCATTTAATGTTGTCCCAGAGACTGTCCTCAATTCTTCCCATTCATTTTCCTTTATTCTGCTCTGCAGTAGTTATTTCCACTATTTTATCTTCCAGGTCACTTATCCGTTCTTCTGCCTGAGTTATTCTACTATCGATTCCTTCTAGAGAATTTTCAATTTCATTTACTGTGGTGTCCGTCATTGTTTGTTTGCTCTTTATTTCTTCTAGGTCCTTGTTAAACGTTTCTTGTGTTTCCTCCATTCTATTTCCAAGATTTTGGATCATCTTTACTATCATTACTTTTAATTATTTTGCAGGTAGACTGCCTATTTCCTCTTCATTTGTTTGGCCTGTGTGTTTTTACCTCACTCCTTCATCTGCTGTGTATTTCTCTGTCTTCTCATTTTGCTTAACTTTCTGTGTTTGGGGTCTCCGTTTTGCAGGCTGCAAGTTCATAGTTCCCATTGTTTTTGCTGTCTGCTCCCATTGGGTAAGGTTGGTTCAGTGGTTTGTGTATGCTTCTTGGTGGAGGGGACTTGTGCCTGTGTTCTGGTGGATGAGGCTGGATCTTGTCTTTCTGGCGGGCAGGACCATGTGCGGTGTTGTGTTTTGGTGTGTCTGTGAACTTATTATGATTTTAAGCAGCCTCTCTGCTAATGGGTGGTTTTGAGTTCCTGTCTTGCTAGTTTTTTGTCATAGGGTGTCCAGCACTGTAGCTTGCTGGTCATTGGGTCGATCTGGGTCTTAGCGTTGAAATGGAGATCTCTGGTAGAGCATTTGCCATTTGATATTACACGGAGCTGGGAGGTCTCTGGTGGACCAATGTCTTGAACTCGGCTCTCCCACCTCAGAGGCTCAGGCATGACACACAGCCATAGCACAAAGACCCTGTCAGCCACATTGTTAAGAAGAAAAGGGGGAAATAGAAAGAAAGAAGGAAAGAAAAAGAAAAAATAAATAAAATAAAATAAAGTTATTAAAATAGAAAAAAATTATTAAAAATTTTTAAAAAGTAATTAAAAAGAAGAGAGCAATGAAACCAGAAACAAATCCATCAATGATAGCAAGTACTAAAAACTATACTAAAAAACCAAACAAACAAACAATAAAAAACGGACAGTCAGAACCCTAGTACAAATGGCAAAAGCAAAGCTATACAGACAAAGTCACACAAAGAAGCATACACATACTCACAGAAAGAGAGAAAGGAATATATATATATATATATATATATATATATATATAATTTAAAAAGGAAGAGAGCAACCAAATCAATAAACAAATCTACTAATGATGTCTTTCTGGCGGGCAGGACCATGTGCGGTGTTGTGTTTTGGTGTGTCTGTGAACTTATTATGATTTTAAGCAGCCTCTCTGCTAATGGGTGGTTTTGAGTTCCTGTCTTGCTAGTTTTTTTGTCATAGGGTGTCCAGCACTGTAGCTTGCTGGTCATTGGGTCGATCTGGGTCTTAGCGTTGAAATGGAGATCTCTGGTAGAGCATTTGCCATTTGATATTACACGGAGCTGGGAGGTCTCTGGTGGACCAATGTCTTGAACTCGGCTCTCCCACCTCAGAGGCTCAGGCATGACACACAGCCATAGCACAAAGACCCTGTCAGCCACATTGTTAAGAAGAAAAGGGGGAAATAGAAAGAAAGAAGGAAAGAAAAAGAAAAAATAAATAAAATAAAATAAAGTTATTAAAATAGAAAAAAATTATTAAAAATTTTTAAAAAGTAATTAAAAAGAAGAGAGCAATGAAACCAGAAACAAATCCATCAATGATAGCAAGTACTAAAAACTATACTAAAAAACCAAACAAACAAACAATAAAAAACGGACAGTCAGAACCCTAGTACGTTGCTCCCAAAGTCCACTGCCTCAATTGTGGGATGATTTGTTGTCTATTCAGGTATTCCACAGATACAGGTACATCAAGTTGATTGTGGAGATTTAATCCTCTGCTCCTGAGGCTGCTGGGAGAAATTTCCCTTTCTCTTCTTTGTTTACACAGCCCCTGGGATTCAGCTTTGGATTGTCCCCGCGTCTGTGTGTAGGTTGCTTGAGGGCGTCTGTTCCCGCCCAGACAGGATGGTGTTAAAGTAGCAGCTGATTAGGGGGCTCTGGTTCACTCAAGCCGGGGGGAGGGAGGGGTATAGAATTCGGGGCAAGCCTGCGGTAGCAGAGGCCAGCGTGACCTTGCAACAGCGTGAGGCGTGCTGTGTGTTCTCCCTGGGAAGTCATCCCTGGATCACGGGACCCTGGCAGTGGCGGGCTGCACAGGCCCCTGGGAGGGGAGGTGTGAATAGTGACCTGTGCTTGCACACAGCCTTCTTGGTGGCTGCAGCAGCAGCGTTAGCATCTCATGCCCGTCTCTGGGGTCTGCGCTGATAGCTGCAGTTCATGCCTGTCTCTGGAACTCGTTTAGGCGGTGCTCTGAATCCCCTCTCCTCACGCACCCTGAAACAATGGTCTCTTGCCTCTTAGGCAGGTCCAGACTTTTTCCCGGACTCCCTCCTGGCTAGCTGTGTCGCCCTAGCTCCCTTCAGGCTGTGTTCATGCAGCCGACCCCAGTCTTCTCCCTGGGATATGATCTCCGAAGCCAGAGCCTCAACTCCCAGCCTCCGCCCACCTGGGCGGGTGAGCAGACTAGGCTCTCAGGTTGGTGAGTGCTGGTCAGCACCAATCCTCTGTACGGGAATCTCTCCGCTTTGCCCTCTGCACCACTGTTGCTGGGCTTTCCTCCGTGGCTCTGAAGCTTCCCCCCCACCCACCCCTCATCCCCGCCAGTGAAGGGGCTTCCTAGTGTGTGGAAACTTTTCCTCCTTCACAGCTCCCTCCCAGAGGTGCAGGCCCCATCTCTATTCTTTTGTTTCTGTTTTTCCTTTTTTCTTTTGCCCTACCTAGGTATGTGAGGAGTTCCTTGCCTTTTGGGAAGTCTGAGGTCTTCTGCCAGCATTCAGTAGGTGTTATGTAGGAGTTGTTCCACATGTAGATGTAGTTTTGATGTATTTTGGGGGAGGAAGGTGATCTCCACGTCTTACTCCTCTGCCATCTTGAAGGTGCCCCCAATATATATTTATTTTAAAAATCTATATTGGGGTATACAGTATGAACTTTTATTTGAAATTTGCTTTTTTTGCACTTATTGTCATGAGCAATTTCAGTACCATTACGTATTGCTCAAAAACATTATAAGTGGCCACATGGTAGTTAATCCAAATCCCTTCTTTGAACCTAAATTGGTTGGAATTGGGTTTCAGGCCTTATAACCAAAAGAATTTGCAAAAATATAAATACCAAGGACTTTTATGTATGGTTTTGCACTACGTGAGGTCAGTGAAAAATCTTGGCTAGTTATAGAAAATGACCTGAAAAAATTCTCTTCTATAAAATCTTATTTCTATACCTGAATTTAGTTACAGGAGCAGAGTGCTATAATCCTCGATTATTTTGTGTTGGCCCCTTGTAGAATCTAAACTTTGGAGTGAGGGAATCAGCAAATACATTGGGACCCATTAAGAAAGAGCCCACATAATACATTGACATTTGTGCTGGAAAGGATGCTATTTAGGATAGTGTCTATTTCATTACTCAGTGTCTTTATATGTGGACCCTAGTTAGAAATTCCTGTCTTGTCTTGGTATAAGGCAATTTCAGTAGATGACAGGGGCAGTAATGTGTTCTGTGAATCCAATGTCTATTTTAATATACTGTACGCATATCTTAAGATTGAATGAGACAGAAGATGGTGGGTATTTCTGTTTGCAACCTCACTTGGCACCACGGAGGCAATAGCATGACCACAGTCCATAATTCACTTGACACAACAATCATGAAGTTATGCATTAAAAAACTGGGGGAACCACTATTTCAAAATTTGTGCAAAAGTGGGAGTTTATTACTAGTTTTATATTGCATTACTTGAAGTTCTCGTAAAATGCAATTACACTCTACTAGGAATGGTTGAACTTCTCTTGGAAAATTCTTCTGTTTGTATCTTGTGAACATTATGGGTTATGTAATTGATCACGTTTCCCCATTTTTGTTGTTAGCTAAAAATCATAGAAATTTGTTTCCCATTTATAGAAAATGCATAATTATAAAATTTAACCTCATTTCTAGTTTGTAATTAACCTAATTCTTGGATTCAGCTTATATCCATACCTTCTGGTTACCCACTTACTTATAATCTATTTTATCTTCCTTTGGCTCATGAATATTATAAATTTAAATTCTTATTGGAAAATAATGAAATATAAGAAGATAAAAATATTTTTGTTACCTCTTTTAAGATGATACTTCTGGGTACGCCCCTGCCATTTATTTCCATTACCTTGTCCAATGACTATCAAGTCTTTTGTTTGTTTCCTTCTCCCCCATTCCTTTCCTTTGGTAAGGGTATATTCCTCCTCCAATTTCATGTACAATGTTTTAGCCAGCACCTGATTTTGTAAAATACCCCATGGCCTTTTGTTTTGTCTTAATTCGTCTGGTACACATCCTCTTAAAAATTTATTTATTAAGAAATCCATCAATTTCTATTTTTATAAGTATAGTTTAAAATAATTCTTTGCATAATTCTCTTCTGAGCCTTTTTTTTTTAGTGATGCGAACTTTGTCACTCAGTCTTGCATCAATTTTTATTTATTTTATGATTTTGTTTTTAGAATAGTTTGTCTTGAGGTGAAGACTCCACTGTGGCCTCATGAGGATGACATGGCAGGGGTCCCCAGTTCACAGCATGCCTGTCTCACTGCTAGGATCACAATGAGACTAACAGTTGGCATTAGAAAGTATTCAGTGTTTTCTTGTTTGGTAATTATAGCTTCCATTTCACCAGGTAGAATCGTTTTACAGCTAAAGATCCACAGCTAACTAGGGAGCATAAGCAGAAAAATAATTATGCTTCTTTATTATTGGTTAGACTTTATCTTTGTCACATGATGTGGTTTTAGATGCTTACATTTTCCCCCCTGTATTTTAATTACCAGTATCCCTTTTTCAAATCTCATCTATGTGATATCATTTATATATATATGTGCATATATATGTATATATATGTGTGTATATATATACGTGTATATATACACGTATATGTTTCCATTTTCTAATGCACTAGTGACTTCAGGATGATTCTTAGCTCATAACAACTTCATTTCTCTGAGAACTGTCCCCACCAGTAGGGAAGGGTCTTTGCAGACAATTTGTATGACTCTGTCGCTTTGCCAAAACACCTGATCTGGATGTCCAGTCATATTTTCTCTCTGTGAGTGAGCCTGTGTGGGTGTCTTCAAATGACATAAAGCTGTGAGAAAGTCATCTTCCACCACCTTCTGAGAGGAAATGAACTCTCAGAAGTAGGGATGGAGAGAAAGCCTGGATGGTTTTCTTGGTAACTTTCCTGTTTCCAAAGCCCCTGAGGTCTGGCTATCCTTGAGCTTGGTGTGTTAATCAATATCCTCCTCATAACTTTTTCTTCCCTTTCTTAAGGCAGCTTCAATTACTTTCTGGTACCACTAGAAGAACTGTGGCAAAGTCATGTTATTAAGAAGTGAAGAGCCTCCAATATAGTATTTTGGAAACAGCAAATTCCCTTCTTCATGTTCCATCTTGTTTTTCTCACAAAGTCTACATTAGTATCATCTTCCCTCAGAGACCTATAGGAACATATTGTGCCTTGAGTTCCTTTGGCACATCTGTTACATGTTCCTGTTGTGAATTGTGCTTTTGTCCCAAGTTCACATGATTTTTCTTACTGTCAAGTACTCCTTTAAGCTTTCTTCTCTGTCTCTTGCTGTGCTTCTTGCCCTCTTTTAGGTTGGGATATTCCACATTCTTTTGGACTCAAGTTCCATCTGCAATGGGCCTGTTGTTCGCTTTGGCTTTGGTCTCCCTCTACATTAATTCCTCTACATTAAGGGGATTCCCTTGCATCTTTTCTCCTCACTTCTATTCATTCTCTCTGGGTTTCTGACAGAGCTGCTCCTACTGAGGCAGGTACCTTTGTCTGTTTTCTTCTGCAAGAACAATTTTCTTCCTACACTTTTCTCATGGTGGCTCTTTTTCATCGCTAGACTCTTCCCCTTTTCCTTTTATTTATTTTCCTCTTGGAACATAAAGTTTCTTCTTTATATTCATTGAGCTGTTCCTGGAGTCGTATCTTACTGTGTTCTTATTGGCCCATGTGTCTCTTCTGCATTCATTCAGGCTGAGATCCCAGCTTACTCAGGCAGTCTGAATATGGCCAGTTCTTAGGAAATTTGTCTGAGTAGGTCCTTTGTAGTTCCAGAGGTTGAAAAGGGGAAGAATGTATTAGTCTGGGTTCTCCAAAGAAACAGAATATATGTATGTATTCCTAATAAAAAATAAGGAATTGGCTCATGTGGTTTTGGAGGCTGAGAAGTCCCAGGATCTGCAATCAGCAAGCTGTAAATCCAGGAGAGCCAGTGGTGTAAACTTCAGTTTTAGTCAAGTCCGAAGGCAGGAGTAGACTGATGTTCCAGCTTGAAGACAAAATAGCCAGAGAGAGTCTCACTCAGCATTTTTGTTCTATTCAGGCCTTCAACAGATTGGATGGGGCCCACCCACATTGGGGAGGGCAATCTGCTTTACACAGTCTGTCTATTCAAATGTTAATCTCATCTAGAAACATCCTCACAGGCACACCCAGAATAATGTTTAACCAGATATCTGGTCACTCTGTGGTCCAGTTAAACTGACACATAAAACTAGCCATCTCAGAGAGTTAAATATTATTACCTCAACTGCTCATCCATATCTGGTAGGCATCCAAGACCTGGTGTATCCCTCAGGACTCACCTTCCCTTGGTGTTTTATGGATCTGAGGTCTTGTTCTCAGTCAACTCTTTACTTTTTTTTTTTTTTTAACTTCTCTTCCAAATTCACATAAGGCATTTGAAGATAGCTAGACCTACAGATGGGATGGGAAACAGAGAAATTGTACACTATATCAGTGCCATAAATCAAAATTATATAGTAGATAGTTCTACTTTTTAAAAAATATCCAGTCACTCCACCTTCAGAATTTTCTCACTGGGCATCTTTCTCCCACCAGATGCCTCAGCTGTGTCCTTTTCTTCTTACTCTATCTCCTCCTCTCTGTTCTGAAACCCACAATTCCTGTTTGATTCATTTGGACAGCAGTTTAGTTAACTCATTGTTGCAGTACAGCCTTCCAAAGTGTAATTGCAGATTCACTTTTCCTACCCAAAGATAGTTCCCTCCTAAAAAGCTATTAAAATGATAGTTTATTCACTCTTCTTTGTTTATGCAAGTAATCATTCATTCATTAAACTTTAACAAGTACCTATTTAGTGTCCGTTAAACATGGTGAAGCAAAAGAAAGGCAAAAGTTGTGTCAAATAGTTTTTTAAGTGGTGCTATTAGCTATTATGTGTTATGATTTAGTATCTATTGCATTAAGAAGGAAGATTTAGAATAAGAAGGAAAGAAATGAATTGTCTCATAGGTTTAGGAATTCCTGCTAGCATAAGGGCTAAAAAATAAAACTAAAATATGAATGATAAATGAAAGAAATCACATTTGTTAAGGCTACTGCTTGAAAAACACCACCACCAACAACAACCTTTCCATTGCTTAGAGAATTTACAGACTAGTAGCAGAGACAGATAAGCAAAGAGAAAATTGTAGCACAGTGTGATACAACAGAGGTAAACATGGGATGGCATGCATGCGCAGTGGTCATCATAGCATATTTTCTAGAAACGGTACCATCTAAACTGAGTTTTAGTTGTTGAGAAGACATAGGCAGGTAATGAAGTATTTGTGTGTTCTTGTGTATTGGCATGTAGAGGTGAGTGGAGGTGGGACATGATGATGAGGAAGAGTCAGCATCTCCACAGGGTTGTCATACTGATAGGACTCAACATATCCTAAATTAAACTCTTATCTTTTTCTCTAGTTCTGCATTTCTTCTACCATTCCCTCCTCAGTAGATGACACGAACACTCACCTAACTGTTCAGCCAAAAGTTGGGCAACATCTTAGTACATCGTGTCCCTCAACAAACATATATAGTCCATCCGTTACCAAGTCTGGCCATTCTGAACAACTTTCAAAATCCTAAATATGCCGTGACTCCTTTTACCTCTGAATGTTTATATCCTCTGTCTGGAACAGGGTTCCTCTCTCACACATCACCCACCCTAGCTTGGCTAACTCATACTCATTTTTTGGTTTCTTTTTATTTTTTAATTGACTTACAGTTGACATACAATATTATATTAGTTTCAGGTGTACAACCTAGTGATTTGAGATTTATATACATTGTGAATTGATCACTACGACAAGTCTAGTAATTGGTTATCACCCCAAAAAGTCATTGTAACATTACTGACTATATTCTCTATGCTGTACATTACATCCTGGTGACATTTATAACTGTAAGTTTGTACCTTTTAAACTCCTTCACCCATTTTGCCTAACCTCCCACCCCCTTCTCCTCTGGTAACCATCAATTTGTTCTCCACATCTGTGAGTCACATTCTCTTTTGTTTTGTTTGTTCATTTGTTTCATTTTTTAGAGTCCACATAAAAGTGAAATCACATGGTACTTGTCTTTCTCTGTCTGACTTATTTCACTTAGCATAATACCCACCATGTCCATCCATGTTGTTGCAAATGGCAAGATTTCATTCTTTTTTATGGCTGAGTAATATTCCAGTGTGTGTGTGTGTGTTTGTGTGTGTGTGTGTGTATGTATGTATGCGCATGTGCTCATGCATGTGCATCAACCATATCTTCTTTATCCATTCATCTATTAACGGGCACTTAAGTTGTGTCCATAACTTGGCTACTGTGAATAATGCTGCAGTGAACATAGGGGTGCATAAGTCTTATTTTTAAAGATCTATTTATTATTTATTTATTTTTATTTATTTTTGGCTGTGTCAGGCCTTAGCTGTGGCATGCAGGATCTTCATTGAGGCATGCAGGATTGTGGCACACGGGCTCTGTATTGTGGTGCACAGGCTTCTCTCTACTTGTGGTGTGTGGGTTTTCTTTTCTCTACTTGTGGAGTGCAGGCTCCAGGGCACGTGGGCTCTGTAGTTGTGGCGTGTGTTCCAGAGTGCATGGGCTCTGTAGTTTGTGGCACATGGGCTTTAGTTGAGGCATGTGAGCTCAGTAGTTATGGCACACAGGCTTAGTTGCCCCATGGCATCTGCAAATAGTGACAGTTTAACTTCTTTGCAGTTTGGATGGCTTTTATCTCTTTTTCTTCTCTGATTGCCGTGGCTAGGACTTCCAATACTATGCTGAATAAAAGTAGTGGGAGTGGACATCCTCGTCTTGTTCCTAGTCATGGAGGAAATGCTTTCAGCTTTTCACCATTGAGTGTGATATTAGCTGTGGGTTTGTCATATATGACCTTTATTATGTCGAGGTATGTTTCCTGTATCCGAACTTTGTTGAGAGTTTTAATCATAAATGGATATTGAATTTTGTCAAATGTTTTCTTCTGCATCTATTGAGATAATCATATGATTTTTATTCTTTTTGTTGTTAATGTGGTATATCATGTTAATTAATTTGTAGATATTGAGTCATTCTTGCTTGCCTACCTGGAATAAATTCCACTTGATCATAGTTTATGATCCTTTTAATGTATTGTTGAATTTAGTTTGCTAATATTTTGTTGAGGATTTTTGCATCTATGTTCATCAGGGATATTGGCCCATAATTTTTTTTTTTTTTTTTAGTGTCTTCACCTGATATTGGTGTCAGGGTAATGTTGGCCTTGTAGAATGAGTTTGGAAGCATTCTTTCCTCTTCAATTTTTTGGAATAGTTGTGAAAGATAAGTATTAAATCTTCTTTAAATGTTTGGTAAAATTCACTTGTAAAACCATCTTGTCTTAAAGTTTTGTTTGTTGGGAGTTTTTTGATTACTGAATCAGTTTCATTACTAATGGTCTGTCCACCTTTTCTATTTCTTCCTGTTTCAATATTGGAAGATTGTATGTTTTTAGGAATTTATCCATTTCTAGGTTGTTGAATTTGTTGGCATATAATTGTTGTGATGTATTTTGATCCTCTGTGTTTCTGTGGTGTTGGTTATAACTTCTCTTTCATTTATGATTTTATTTATTTGGATCCTCTCTTTTTTCTCGATGAGGCTGTTTAAAGGTTTATCAATTTTGTTTATCTTTTCAAACAACCAGTTCTTACTTTCATTGATCTTTTCTGTTTTTATTTTTATTTATTTACTTTTTTAGTCTCTATTTCATTGATTTCTGCTCTGATCTTTATTTTTCCTTCTTCTAATTTTGGGCTTTGCTTGTTCATCTTTTTATGGTTCTTTTGGGTGTAAGCTTAGATTATGTATTTGAGATTTTTGTTTGTTTCTTGAGGTAGTCTTATATTACTATAAACCTCCCTCTTAGAATTGCTTTTGCAGCATACCATAGATTTTGGAACATTTTGTTTCCATTTTAATTTGTCTCAAGGTATTTTATGACTTGCTCTTTTATTTCTTTGTTGACCTTTTGGCTGTTTAGTAGCATGTTGTTAAGCCTCCATGTGTTTGTGTTTTTTGTAGTTTTCTTCTTGCACTTGATTTCTAGTCTCATACCATTGTGGTGGAAGAGATGGTTGATATGATCTCAATATTTTTAATGAATTGAGACTTGTTTTGTAGCATAATATGTAACCTATCCTGGATAATGTTTCATGTACAGTCAAAAATAATGTGTATTTTGCTGTTTTGGGGTGGAGGTTTTGTTTATATTTATTAAATCCATCTAGTCAAATGTTTCATTTAAGGCCAATGTTTTCTTTCTTTTTTTTTTTAAATATTTACTTATTTATTTGGCTGCACCAAGTCTTAGTTGTGGCACGCAGGACCTTTCTTAGTTGTGGCATGCAGGATCATGTGATCTCTTAGCTTCAGCATGTAGGATCTAGTTCCCTGAACAGGGATTGAACCTGGGCCCCCTGCATTGGGAGCACAGAGTGTTAGCCACTGGACCACCAGGGAAGTCCCAAGGCCAATGTTTTCTTAGTGACTTTTATCTGGATGATCTGTTCATTGATGTAAGTGGGGTTAAAGTCCCCTACTATTATTGTATTCTTGTCAGTATCTCTCTTTATGTTTATTAATATTTTCTTTTTTCTTTTTTTTTTTTTTGCGTTACGTGGGCCTCTCACTGTTGTGGCCTCTCCCGTTGCGGAGCACAGGCTCCGGACGCGCAGGCTCCATGGCATGTGGGATCTTCCCGGACCGGGGCACGAACCCGTGTCCCCTGCATCGGCAGGTGGGCCCTCAACCACTGCGCCACCAGGGAAGCCCCTATTAATATTTTCTTAAGTATTGAGGTGCTCCTAGGTTGATGCGTAGATATTTACAGGTGTTATATCTTATTGTTGGATTGATTCCTGTATCATTATGTAATGCACTTATATATGTGTTTTGTTATAGTGTTTGTTTTAAAGTCAACTTTGTCTGATGTTAATTATTGCTTCTCCAGCCTTTTTTTAAATTTTAATTTTCATGGAATATCTTTTCCATTATTTCACTTTCAGTCTTGTGTGTGTCGTTAGATCTGAAGTGAATCTCTTGTAGGAAGCATATATATGGGCCTTAGTTTTTGTTTTTTATTTAACATTCATCTACTCTATGTCTTTTGATTAGAGCACTGAGTCCATTCATTTTTTAATTAAAAAAATTTTAATTGAAGTATAGTTGACTTATCCATTTACATTTAAAGTAATTACTGATAGTTATGTACTTATTGCCATTCTGTTCATTCTTTTCTGATTGTTTTTTCTGTGCCTTTCTTCTCTTGTTCTTTTTCCTTGTGATTTTATGACTTCCTTTAGTGTTATGTTTGTATTCCTTTCCTTTATTTTCTGTGTATGTATTATAGGTTTTTGGTTTGTGGTTACCATGAGGTTCATATATAATAATTATATGTAGCAGTCTATTTTAAGTTGATGTTGACTTAAGTTCGAATGCATTCTAAAAGCACTACATTTTTACTCCTCCTCTTCCAAGTTTTATGTTTTTTACATCATATTTTACATCTTTTAATTTTATGTATTACATAAATAATTATTTTAGATATAGATGATTTTTACTAATTTTGTCTTTTAACCCTCATACTAATTTTATAGGTGGTTGATCCACTAGATTTACTATATGTTTGTCTTTATTGTTGAGATTTTTTCTTTCATAATTTTCTTGTTTCTAGTTATGACCTTTCCCTTACCATTTGAAGAAGTCCCTTTAACATTTCTTTTAAGGCTGGTTCAGGGGTGATGAGCTCATTTAGCTCTTGCTTATCTGGGAAACATTTTATTATTTCTCCTTCAATTCTGATTGATAACTTTGCTGGGTAGAGTATTCTTGGTTATACTCTTTTTCCTTTCAGAAAGTTGAATATATCATGCCAGTCCCTACTCTCCTGTACAGTTTCTGCTAAAAAACTAGCTGATATCTTATGGGGTTCCCTTATACACTACTAGTTGTTTTTCTCTTCTTACTTTTAAGGTTCTCTTTTTATCTTTAACTTGTGACATTTTAATTAATGTGTCTTGGTGTGGACCTCTTTGGGTTCATCTTGTTTGGAAATCTCTGTGTTCCTGGACATGGATGTCTGGTTCCTTCTCCAGGTTACAAAAGTTTTCAGCCCTTATTTCTTCAAATATGTTTTATGTCTCTTTCTCTCTCTCTTATCTTTCAACCCCCATAATGTAAATATTAGTTTGCTTGATGTTGTCCCAGAGATCTCTTAAACTATCCTTATTTTTAAAAAAACTTTCTTTTTCTGCTCTGATTAGGTGATTTCCACCACCATGTCTTCTCGATTGATGATCCATCTTCTGCATCTTCTAATCTGCTGTTGATTTTCTCTACTATATTTTTCATTTTTATTATTGTATTCTTTAGTTTCAATTGGTTATTTTTTTATATTTTCTCTTTGTTGAAGTTCTCACTAAGTTCATCCATTCTTCTTCCAAGTTCAATAAGCATCTTTAGGACAACTGTTTTGAACTGTTTATCTGGTAAATTACTTATCTCTGTTTTGCTTAGTTCTTTTCCTGACATTTTTGTCTTGCTCTCTTGTTTGGAATGCCTTCTTTCGTCTCCTCATTTTGCCTCTTTGTGTTTGTTTTTTATGTATAAAGTGTACCGTCTACATCTCCTGGTCTTGAAAGAGTGGCCTTATGTAGAAGTTGTCCTTTTGGGGACCAATGGCACAATACCCAGAGCCAGGTGTTCCAGAGGTATCCCCAGTGTGGGCTGTGTGTACCTTCCTATTGTGGTTGGGCTGCTATTGATGCAGGCACCCTGGTAGACAGGGTTTGTCCCCCAGACTAGCTGGCTGTGTGGCTTGGCAGAGAATGCTGTGGACACTCTAGAGGGTGGGGCTGGTCCCTCACCTGGCTGTCTAGTAGACCTGACCATGAATATGTGGGTGTACTGGTGTGTGGGGCTGATCCCCTGGAGTGGGAACCACTTTGGAAGGGTGCTTATGCTGACTAAGTCCTCCCATCAGATGGACAGGGCTAGCCCTCTAGAGCAAGAGCCACTTTGGAGGGGTGCCAGTGCCAGCCAGGGATGCCTACTGGGTGGAGGAGGGTGGGAGCCGCTTTGGAGGGGCTGGCTGGGTTGAGTCAGTTATTTCTCAGGGGAACACAAGGTGTCCAGTGTTAGCTAATTTGATGGAGAATCACAGAAATGGCACCTGCCAGTGCAGGACCAGCTAGGTGAAAGAAGAGTTAAAAAAAAAAATGTCACCTGCTAGTGCTTCTGTCTCTGGAAGAAGTTCTACCAGATCACTGTCCTTCTATCCCATACCCTAAAACTAGTCAGTAAATTTTTTTTGCATGGCCCAGGTGCTTGTATGGCTTAGATGCAGCCTCTGCATTGGGACTTAGAATGAGTGAGTTTGTGCAAGAGTCCTCCAAGAGTGCAGTCTCAGTTTCCCACAGCCCTCTGGCTCTCCTGGATGTAAGCCCCACTGGTTTTCAAAGCCAGACATTATGGGGTCTCATCTTCCTGGTGCAGGTCCCCCAAGTTGGGGAGCCTGACATGAGGCTTGGATACCTCAGGGGGGGACCTCCATGGTTGTGATATCCCTTCTGCTTGTGAATTGCTACAACAGGGGTATGAGTTCTGAATACACTATGTCTCTGTCCCTCCCACCTGTCTTGATTTGGCCTTTTCTTTATATCCTTAGTTTTAAAAATCTGTTCTGCTGTTCTTCAGGTCATTTTCGGAGATAGATGTTGTAGTTTTGATGTGTTTGTGGGGAGAGGTGAGCTCAGGATCTCCATATTCCACCATCTTGATCTGGATCCTGTCCCTCCTCTTGCCCTCCTCATACTCATTCTTTTTTTTCCTTTGATTTTGTTGAAGTATAATTGATTTACAATGTTGTATTAATTTCTGAAGTGATTCCATTATACATATATATATATTCTTTTTCATGTTCTTTTCTATTATGGCTTATTACAGGATATTGAAAGTAGTTTCCTGTGCTATACAGTAGGACCTTGTTGTTCATCCATTCCACATGTAACAGCTTGCATCTGTCAATCCCAGACTCCCAATCCATCCCTCCTCCACCCCCTCCCCCTTGGAAACCACAATTCTGTTCTCTATATCTGTGAGTCTGTTTCTGTTTCATAGATAAATTCATTTGTGTCATATTTTAGATTTCACATATAAGTGGTCTCATATGGTATTTCTCTTTCTCTGTCTGGCTTACTTCACTTAGTATGATAATCTCTAGGTCTATCCATGTTGCTGCACATGGCATTATTTCATTCTGTTTTATGGCTGAGTAGTATTCCTGTGTATATATGTACCACCTCTTCTTTATCCATTCCTCTGTCGATGGACATTTAGGTTGTTTCCATGTCTTGGCTATTGTGGATAGTGCTGCTATGAACACAGGGGTGCATTTAACTTTTCGAATTAGAGTTTTTTCTGGATATACACCCAAGAGTGGGGTTGCTGGATCACATGGTAGCTCTATTTTAAGTTTTTTTAGGAACCTCCATACTGTTTTCCATAGTGACTGTACCAATTTACATTCCCACCAACAGTGTAGGAGGGTTCCCTTTTCTCCACACCGTCTTCAGCATTAGTTATTTGTAGACTTTTTAATGGTGGTACCTCATTGTAGTTTTGATTTGCATTTCTCTAATAATTATCACTTATACTTATTCTTAAAGTTTCAGCTTAGACTTCACTTGTACAGGAAGCCTTGCATGACAACCTATATCCAGATCAGATGTTCTTCCTGTGGGTTTGCCAGCAAAGCATTTATGTCATTCTATTGTAATTGCCTGTTAGTTTTTCTGTCTCCTTCATTAGTTTGTAAGTTCCACAGAGGAAGAAATATTGTCTTTTTTAACTGTAACTATTTTTACAGTGACTAGCACAATGGTCGGCACAAGGAAGGTATTCAATAGGCATTTGTAAAATGAATGAGTAAATGAAAGATTGAAATTTCACAGGTAGAAAATTCCAATGATGGTAAAAGCCATGGTGTGTTTATGGTTCTGTGTGGCATAATAGAGGTGGAGTTGAAAGTCACCAGAATTGAGAAGGCCAAAGACTTGTCTACCTTGTAGGTGTCTGGAGGGATTGAAGTTGTTCAGAATGATAGAGGAGTCATGAGGCAGATAGAAAGATCATGAGCCACAGGCAAGGTCTTTAATGAACATAGTGAGTAGACCATGAGGTCAACAGATCAGAGATGAGAAAGGGTAAATGGTGCAATAGCCGGAATCTAAGAGTGTCAAGGAAAGAAGGAATTTTGTACAAACATGAAGGAATATTTTTTACACCAGAAACATTTTTCCTGTCCATACAAAGCTCTCAGATTTTCTTCAAGCCCCATCTCTAGCATATATTTACTGTCCTTAATAAAGCTTTAATATTGGACCCCTAAGATGAAAGTATGTGGTGAATATTTCCCACTGTTGCCTTTCAGTTTTTCCTTTCCAAGTTCAGACTTCAAGTCTGCCACTCCTTTTATTGAGACTGCCAGTCCATCATAATGCCTTTGAAAACAATCACAATGCCTCCTACAGCAATTGTTTCCTCTCTGGAGAGAAAAAAAACATGTTTTTAATCTTAGCTTTCAAAGTATGCTCTCTCACTGGCTCATTCTTTTTCTTTTAATGCTCTTCAAAATCCAATTTTTCTAATGCTTTGTGGCTCACACTGAATCACTTATTTCCAGAGATTTGAATTGCTGCAAGCGGGTCTCTTGGGTCCATCCTAGTGAAATCAATAATAGGCATTTCTACCATGTAACAACGTGCCAGGCAGTGTTTTGTATCCCTTTTTATTTAGATCATCCCAGTGAATCTTTATATAATGGTGTCCTTCTCTGCAAGAGGTTTCCCTTTTTTTTTTTTTTGCCTGCCTTCTCAACTCCTGTAGCTGGTAGGAAAGGCATGATGGAGAAATCAGTGATGTTAGTTTCTTTCTTTCCCATCTTTCTCACATTCACCTCTAGTTTTCTACTCTTCTCCCATTCCAATTCTTCAGTTGTAGCTTGCTGGCCACTTTTAAGAAGCTGACACAGAGGCACCTGAGAGACTCTCTCACTCTCAATGAGACAGTCTCCCTCTGAAGGACTCACAGTGCAGACATTTGATCTCTGGTCCCATGGAAGAGGCTTCTCCCACCTTGACTCTGCCCCCCCCTCACCCCAGGGTTCTGCATGGTTTGAACAGACCCCCACTCCCTGTCATCACTGCCCTCCACTCTCTCATTTCTTGTTCTTCACTTAGGTCTACTGCAGTATCCCCAACAGTTTCTCACCCTACTGAAGGACATACATTTCCACTCCATGAGACCACAACTTGATTTGGATAATTGAATTTCATCTGATATTGAAGGAAAGAAGGTCTTTGAAATGACCTCTATGAAGACATTTTAACTGATTTGAGGCCTCCTAGCAGAGTATAATAAATAAAATGGTGCCATTTAAATTAGTGACATGTGAATATCATATGATATTGATAGAATTTGGTCCTCATTATTTCAGAAGGTTGTCTTCTTTGACCTAGAAGGCAGCTTTAGTAGGAAGCATGAGAAAGGAGAGAGAAATTAAATCATCCTGGTAACCAGTGTGTGACAGATGTCATTGATAGATCATGCTTCTGAGTACAATTTCTTCTCACAAAGCCAAACAGGAACAGTGGCAATATAAATGTTGGCCTGTGGACTGCTTTCTCTTCTTGGTGTTGTAAAAAGGCTGAAGTTGAAAAGAAAAAAACAGAAGTCTGGGGCTTTCTTTAAGCTGATAGTTTTTCTCTCAGTACTAGGATACCCTGATAAATACTCATTGACTTTCCAACTTCTGCCTTTCTAGATTATTAGAGGAGACAACACAGCCTTTCTCAACTGTATTTCCCTCTTAGAAATTCCTTTAAAAGAAATACTGATTTAGAGCCCTAGGCCTCTGCTTGCTGCTGGTTCTGATGCTTCTCTCCAATATGAGAAGCAGGCAGAGGAAAGGTCAGAAGGACAACTCTTCCAGTTCAAGATGAATTGCCATAGAGCATACAGCAAACCCATGCCTACCACCAACTCCAGGGTGAAGATGTGGGCCTTCAGATGCTGCTTGTGTTCCTACAGTGGGATGGGAGCCAGGGCAGATCTCTCTGTGTTTTCTTTGTGCTTTTTATAGTCCACTAGGTAGGTGGAGAATCTACTGTTACACCATTTTAGAAATGAAGTGGAAGCAAAGCATGGCTATGTGTCTGGCTAGAGGACATCAGAAACACATCAGAGATGCAACTGAGCGTAGGCCTCAGGTCTTCTGACAACCAACCTGGCTTCTTGCTGTTGGTATAAGTTGCCTCTCCCAAGACTCCATTCTTGGTCAGAAGTCCTATTATTCTGAACTAAAAGAAAAAGCTACATTAAAAAAAATTCTAAGCATGTTGTTTGTTCTCCAGTCACTGAGCTGAAGCGTTTATCTAATCTGTACACACAGAGCTTTGACTTCATTGTGTTTTGCTAGAATCACATTCCAGGGCTTTGTGGTCGATATTATGCAATGCCATTTTGCTGGTTTGTGCTCTGCCAATTTTTTGGAGCAAGCTTAAATATGCAAATATTTAATATTTGATAATAGGTTATTCATTTTAGTCATGCTCAATTATTTATTTTTTATGCATGGCCCCCATTACTTGGACAGAGCTTAGTAACAGCTCATCTCACATCTAACAAGAAGACACAGGCAAGGACATAATTTTGATGCAGGTCAACTGCTCTTACGAGCGTCAAGCTGCATGAGGAACAATCGCATCTGAGGCAAGGCCAACTATTTCTAGGGAAAATGCCAGCTGTTATTGCCTGTCCGTTATTCCCTCAGAGGCCATTTCATGGGACAGGAGGAGCAGTGACACTTAGAGGCAGTAGGACCTTACTTGAAATTATGGGTTGAAGATGAATGGAAAAGAAACCTGTTTGGTCACTTCCACTGATTCCTAAACTGAAGCATTTCCCCATTTGGGCCACTTCTAGCTTTAGGGATAATAAAAAGGGACCTGGAGGGAAAACAATAAAGTAGAAATGTGCCGGGGTGTTTTATCCTCAGAAGAAAATAAGTGAAAACGATGCTACTGAATGGAAATAGAAAGGCTGGCTCTCTTTAACTAGTTCGCTTTTCCACGTGTCATGACCTTATTGACACGGGACATTTGCATGTTTAAAGGGACTTCACTCTGCCCCTCAGACTTGGATAACTGTTACTCATTATATAGATATCATTTAAATGTTATTTCTCCCAAGAAGTCTTCCCTGAATACTTCACCTCCATCCTCAACCCCAAAATATGTTATGCACCGCCCTAGTATAGTCTGGTAGAATAAGGTACATTACTTATCAGACCACTTATTTCACTTAATGGGATTACTTGTTTAATTGTATGAAGGTGAAGATCACAGCTATGCAGCTTACTGATGCACAGCCAGCACCTAACTCAATGATTGGGAGATGGTAGCCACTTAACAAATATTTGTTGAATAAAATAATAAATGAATGAATGAATAACTGATAGGAAGTTGTGATGGGGGTACAGGCTTCGCTTTGGTATTTAAAGTCCTATTGAAGCTCAGAAAAGCTCACCTAACTCTGTGGCAATGTCTGTTTCTAATTGTGAAAGACAGCAATATCTTTTCTACTGTGTAGTTGTGGCTAATTGATTGATGAGTTTTGTGAATACAGTAGACAGTGGTGGCTAAAGTATTTGTCCAACAAACTTTCCCTTAATCCTTCTTCTACTAACCTACTGTCCCTCTTCTCCTGCACTTGCCCCATAACCACCAGAGGAGTGGGAACAGAACCCAGGACTAACCAGCTATGACTTTTCACCAGGATTGAAATTGGAAGAAAGCATATTTTTTTCCTAATGGGTTATCGCATCAGAGGATTTGGGTCTGAGACCACTGGTAGCCATCTCGTCTACTGTCTCACAGAGAGTCTATAGATGAAACCAATCAGGAAGCCAAGTAGAAATTCAGATAGAGCCTAAGATCCTGATTCCTGCACATCTTTCTTCGCTGCCATGACCTTCCCCGGCACACAGTTTCATTAGGAAGCCAATGAAATACTTTTTCTTTCAGTCAATATGAGTTTGATTTCTGTATCTTGCAACTGAATGAGATCTGCCTAATGTATTGATTAAAGTACATTTATTTTGGGGACAGAGAGAGTCAGCTGAAGTCAGCAGAAAAGGCTGCCGCAACCATAGTTTCCATGTTTAAATGGGCTTCTGACTTAAAACTCAGTGTCCTGATAAGTAAAGAAATTGTTACCTAAGGCCAGATTTAAGGGTCATGTCCTGACAACATTTCTGGTACTGGCGACTAAGTACAAGAATCAGATCAGAAGTAAATTGGGATTTTAATTGTGAATGTGTTAATCTCAGCTAGCCTATACAATATCCCTAATGATGTAGCCCAAGATCAGAATTGGTATCAAAAATTCAGGGATGAGAAACCCAGGATACAGAAAAGCTGATGGTTCTTCTAAGGCTGCAGGGGTGGTAGAGGTAAAACTTGGACTTGAATCTAGTCTTTTTCTTCTTGGTAACATATGAGACTTTGTTGAGAAGGCTGTCCATTGGGATAAGAAACAAATCACAGAGCACTGGTAAACTGGTAGAGTCTAGGCCACAAACTCAATTGTGACCATATTTTACTAATTTACAAAACAAACTAGAAAGCCACATCTGTTATCACTAGTCAAATTGTGCTAGTAGGGGGGAAAAAAAGACCCAAAAACTGAAAGCTGGGAATTTCTTATGTACTATTCACAAAATCCCAGCCACAGAGGGATAGAAAAATATCACTTTTGAACAACTTGCATTTTCCCTGTTTTAAGTAAAATCCAATACATCATAGGCCCAATGACATTTTAAGAGTTTCAGGTCTGTAGTGGCTGTCATGACATGAATCATTCACTGCTCACCGTCCTGAGCAGTGACTCAGAGTAAATAGCTTGAAGAGAGAAAAACATATTTTCTCTCTACTTGGAGCCATTATTCAAATGAAATGAACCTACCCACGTCATGACTACCTTCCAGAACTGGATGGCTTCTATCGTGTCTGCAACAGAAACCTATTCTTAAGGCGAGTTCATCAAATGAAGAGTGGGGACCTCTCAAGGTCAGTCCCTTATCCATCACTAATGAAAACTATGACCCCAGGCAGGTCTTTTCAATTTTTCTTGCCTCAGTTTTTTCATTTGTAAAATGAAAGAGTTAGACCACATAGGCTTAGAGGTCCTCCTGGTTCTAAGAATTGTTGATTTCTGGTCATCTTACTCCAGTACTGGTGATGTTATTGCTTCCAGGTATTTTCTTACCCATTGAGAAAAGCTAATGCGTGGAGTAAGGGACACCTCAGAGCACAGCAGGTGCTGAGGAGTTGTTCCTGGTTCAACTACCACTGTGGCCAAGAGAGGTAGAAGATAGAGCTATCATTTGGGTGGTAAATACTTTAATTTGCACGAGGATGTTTCTGTACCTTAGAGGGAGTCACTAGGTTCTTACTTACCTAGTGTCTTACCAGGAAACCTCCTTTGTCATGGCAAAGGAAAGCACAGTAGACAGTAGTTCTATTGCACTTTTGTGTGCTTTGCTATTATGATTCCTGGATTTCGACATTGCCCCTTACCTCAAGATGAGGAGAAATGGGGAAGGCAGAGAGGATATAACCGTTTTATCTGTGGCAGGGATGTGGTGGAGCAGTCACCTGTCTGAGGGATGGGGTTGGTTTCTAACTGCTAGTTGGATGATAAATTGGGTGATAGCAGAGAATTTTTCTTTAGATTCAGGCATTCATTACCTGTCCTTCCAGATATGCTTAAAACATCATTTTGCTTAGGCCAGTGTAGCTCCTTGACAGAAGCTTTCATTTATTAATGGATAACTTTTTCCTTAGGGTCAAATTTTTCTGGCAGTGGGGGTTCTATTGCAAATGCCCACTTTTTCAACCAATAACAGTCAAATGCTTTAAAGATTTAAATTATTCTATCAGGTGTATACTCATGATACTAATTCTCTTATAACCTAATTAAACCCATTGAATTTGAAGAGTCATACAATTCTTGCCAATACACAATTCAAGCCATTGTTTCATAATAACTTGTTTAAAACTGCAGGGCCCAGGAGTGCAGTGGCCTCCTGAAACCATCACCTGGGAGGCATCCCAGTATTTCCTATCAGGGACATTCTTGTCCTCACAGGGGATTTATCAGGGTTGCCCAGTACAGACAGTTTGGGATGCTTTCAGTGGTCCTAGGATAGGATGCAGCAAATGCTAATAGAATCATGGTTTGTACAATATCTGGCATGGGGGAGAGTCAGGAGTGAGCATAGTCGCTTCTAGTGCTGTATTTCTAAAAAAAAAAAATTGTGGTAAAGTATACATAACAACCTTTACCATTTGAACCATTTTTAAGTGTACAACTTGGTGGCATTAAATACTTCACAAAATTATGTAACTATCACTAGTGTCCATTTCCAGAACTTTCTAATCATCCCATACAAACACTCTGTACCCATTAAACAATAACTCTATTCCCTCCTCTCCCAGGCCCTAGGACCCTCTATTCTACTGTCTGTTTCTCTGAATTTGCCTATTTTAAGTACCACATATAAGTGGAATCATGCAATATTTGTCCTTTTGTGTCTGTCATCATTCTGAAAAGAAACTGTACCCAGTAAATATCCCATCCTCCCCTGGTAACCTCTGTTCTGCTTTCTGTCTCTATGAAGTTGCCTGTTCTAGGTAGTTTATGTAAGTGGAATCATGCAATATTTGTCCTTTTGTGTCTGGCTTATTTCACTTAGTATGTTCTCAAGGTTCAGCCATGTCATAGTATGTATCAGAATTTCATTTCTTTTTATGGCTAAATAATATTCCATTATATGATATGCTACAGTTTATCCATTCATCTGTTGATGGACAGTTGGGTCGTTGCCTTTTTCTGTTGTGAATAATGTTGCTGTAAACATTGGTGTACAAGTATCTTTTAAGTCCTTGCTTTCAGTTCTTCTGGGTATATATCCAGAAGTGGAATTTCTGGATCATACAGTCATTCTATGTTTAACTTTTTGAGGGACTATAAAACTATTTTCCATGAAGTTTGCACCTTTTTATATTACCATCAGATGTGCATGGGGGTTCCAATTTTTCCACATCCTTGCCAACACTTGTTATTTTCTGGGTTTTTTTGTTTTTGATACTAGCCATGCTAATTGTATGAAGTGGTATCTCATTGTGGTAGTGCTGTATATTCGATAGAGCAAAGGGAAGCAAGGAATAGGAAGAGTACTTTTGCTTGGAAATTTAGCCATTGACTATATGCCAGAAGAGGCAAGTTCTACATTGCAGTTAGAGGTCCATCTAAAGCAAGTTACTTGGAGAGTTCTCAAGATGGCAGAGGAGGAAGATCCTGAGCTCACTTCCTCTCACAGGCACTCCAAACTTACAACTATTTACAGAGAAACTATTGATGAGAAATACTGGAAGTTACCAGAAAAGACCTTCTACAACTGAAGCTATTAACAAGGAACCACAACAAGACAGGTTGGAGTGGCAGAGCCGCAGTATAGTCGAGATCCATACCCTTAGGTGGGCAACCCACAAATGGGAGAATAACTACAATTGCAGAAGTTCTCCCCAAGGAACGAGGGGTCTGAGCCCCACGCTGTGCTCCCCAGCCTGGGGTTCCTGCACCAGCAGGCAGAGCTCCCAGAACGTTTGGCTTTGATGGCCAATGAGGCTTACTTTAGGGAGGCCCAGAGAGCTGTGGGAAATAGAGACTCCACTCTTAAATGGCTCACAAAATATCACATGCTCTGGGACCCAGGACAGAAGCAGTGATTTGAAAGGAGCCTGGGTCAGACCCACCTGCCGATCTTGAGCATCTCCCAGAGAGGCAGGAGGCAACTAGGACTCACCCTGGGGACATAGACACTGGTGGCAGCCCTTTTTGAGTGCTCGTCTAACAGGAGGACACTGGTGCTAACAACCACCATTTTGGAATCCTCCCTCTAGCTTATTAGCCTCAGGACCCAGACCCACCCCTGCCCACCAGTCTGTAGGCACCAGTACTGGGACACCTCAGTCCAAGCAACAATCAGTGTTTGCAGATGACATCATACTATACATAGAAAATCCTAAAGATGCTACCAAAATCTACTAGAGCTCATCAATGAATTCAGTAAAGTTGAAGGATATAAAATTAATATACAGAAGTCCATTGTATCTCTTTACAGTAATAACGAACTACCAGAAAGAGAAATTAAGGAAACAATCCCATTTATAATCACATTGAAAAGAATAAAATGCCTAGGAATAAATCTAACTAAGGAGGTAAAAGACCTGTACTTGGAAAACTATAAAACTATAAGACACTGATGAAAGAAATTGAAGTGACACAAACAGTTGGAGAGATATACTGTGTTCATGGATTGGAAGAATTAATATTTTACAAATGACCATACTACCCAAGGCAGTCTACAGATTCAATGCAATATCTATCAAAATACCAATAATGGCATTTTTCACAGAACTAGAACAAATAATTTTAAAATTTGTATGGAAACACGAAAGACTCTGAATAACCAAAACAGTCTTGAGAAAGAAGAACAGAGCCAGAGGTATCATGTTCCCAGACTTCAGAGTATACTAAAAAAAAAACTATAGTAATCAAAACCCTATGGTACTGGCACAAAAAGAGACACATAGACCATGGAATAGAATAGAAGGCCCAGAAATAAGCCAATGCAATTGTGATAAAGGAGGCAGGAATATACAATGGAGAAAAGACAGTCTCTTCAATCAGTGATGTTGGAAAAACTGGACAGCTACATGTAAAAGAATGAAATTAGAACAATTTCTTATACCATATATAAAAATGGACTCAAAATGGAGTAAATACTTACATGTTAGACTGGAAACCATAAAAATCCTAGAGTAAAATATAGGCAGAACACTCTGACATAAGTCATAGCAGTAATTTTTTGGAACTGCCTCCTAAGGCAAGGAAACAAAAGCAAAAATAAACAAATGGGACCTAATTAAACGTAAAAGCTTTTGCACAGCAAAGGAATCCATGGACAAAATGAAAAGACAACCTACTGAATGGGAGAAAATACTTGCAAATGACATTACGGATTAGGGGTTAATATGCAAAATATATAAAAAGCTCATATAACTCAATATGAAAAATAGAAACAATCTGATTAAAAAATGGGTTGAAGACCTGAATAGACATTTTTCCAAAGAAGACATACAGATGGCCAATATGCACATGAAAAGGTGCTCAGCATCGCCAATTATCAGAGAAATGCAAATCAAAACCGCAACGAGATATGCACCTCACACCGGCAGAATGACTATCATCAAAAAGACCACAAATAACAAATGTTGGTGAGGATGTGAAGAAAAAGGAACCCTTGTACACTGGGAAAGAAATTTGGTGCAGCCATTACAGAAAACAGCATGGAGTTTCCTCAAAAAACTAAAAATAGAATTACCCTATGATCCAGCAATTCCACTCCTAGGTGTATATCCAAAGAAAATAAAAACAATAATTCAGAAAGATACATGCATCCCAACGTTCATAGCAGCATTATTTACAATAGCCAAGATATGGAAGCAACCTAAGTACCCATCAACAGATAACTGGATAAAGAAGATGTGGGGCTTCCCTGGTGGCGCAGTGGTTGCGCGTCCGCCTGCCGATGCAGGGGAACCGGGTTCGCGCCCCGGTCCGGGAGGATCCCACATGCCGCGGGGCGGCCGGGCCCGTGAGCCATGGCCGCTGAGCCTGCGCGTCCGGAGCCTGTGCTCCGCAACGGGAGAGGCCGCAGCAGAGGGAGGCCCGCATACCACAAAAAAAAAAAAAAAAAAAAAAAAAAAGAAGATGTGTATACATATGCAATGGAATACTACATGGCCATAAAAAGTGAAATTTGCAACAACATGGATGGACCTGGAGGGTATTATGCTTGGTGAAATAAGTCAGACAGAGAAAGACAAATACTGGATGTTATCATGTAATATGTGGAATCTAAAAAATAAAGCAAATGAATGAATATATCAAAACAGAAACAGACTCACAGAGAACAAACTAGTGGTTACCAGTGGAGAGAAAGAAGTGGGGACAAGCAAGATAGTGGTAGAGGATTAAGAGGTACAAACGACTATGTATAAAATAAATAAGCTACAGGATATACTGTACAGCACAGGGAATATAGCCAATATTTTAGAGTATTATCTATAAAAACTTTGAATCACTATGTTGTATACCTGAAACTATTATATTGTGAATCAACTATACTGCAATTAAAAAAAAAAAACAGTTAAGAAAAATAAGGTTACTTAATCACTGACCTACTTTTCTTCCCCCGTACCTGTGATCATGAAGCTCAGAGTAAACAAATCACCTAGGAAATACCGCCTGCACCAGCCTAAGTTCAGAGCACATGCTGAATGGTGGGCCATGTTTCTTGCTGATTTATTTGCCTTTGATAGATTATAGATATGGCACAATTTGGTTACGACCAAAGTATAATAGACTACATTTTTTGAAAAGATAAACATTACAGCTCCTAACTAAAACCTGTTACTTAAAACACATTCCGTTCAAAATAGTGGCCACTTTACTTTTTGAAACTGAGTTTCTCAAGCTAATATTTTAGATGAAGGGCCTGTGGGATTTAGCCACTGCTGTTCTATGGGGATAATAGTCACTTCATAACAGGATTGTATCAGGAATGATATAGAATTATTCGTCATTTTTATTGACCTTCAGTCAGCTTTTGGTTGTGAATAAAAAATTGATTAAATCAATTCAAAATAACTTTCTCTCTCCCCCCCAGTGCTCACCCACTGATGCTTATAAAGAATCTGAAAATAATATTCCACAAGACTCCAAGTGAGTAGGGGTGCCCCCTTAATCAAATAGGCAAGCTTTTTCAGTGAGACAAAGCATGGCTATGTCCTGACTTCCCTTCATTTTAATTAGTTTCTTATCATCTGGTAACACACTGGGATGAACATTCTTTTATGTACGGCTGCTGTGTTTTCAATATTGTGATCTAGGAGAGGTCTTAGTAGACAACCTAACATGCCATCTAATTATTACAGAAGAGAAAAATTACAGAGTGTGTATCCTAAAAGGAAAACTATTTTGCAGAGGATTACTTTTTAATTCATATTTAATAATTTCGCATAGCAAGTCACCTCAGCGCTCTTGGTCCATGATTCTCATGTAAGAAATAGCAGGAAATAACAGTCCTCAGTATTAGGCATTCCGTGAATGACATTTTAAAATTGTGGAGCAGTCATTTGGCTGTGGAATATTCTGGTTTAAGCAATTTTGGCCATTCTATTTAGAGCCTTCTGGAATGTAGATTGCTTTTTAGTCTGTGAGGTTAAGGTAGAGGGATGCAGATATAAAGATGAATACAAACTCAACTTTCTTACCACGTATTGCCTGAATCCCCTTGCAGAATGGAGGTGAGATGTATATCATTGTTAGGCTTCTCAAATTTCACAAAAGAATGTCAACTGATCCTCTAACTCAGCTTCAAGTTAAAAGTGCCCAAGCCAGGTAATTGTCAAGGATTACAAATCTGAATTCTCTTGGACTCTATTCAAACACTTAGTCAAGAGAAAAATATTTGTAGAGAAGGGCTTGTAGGATAGACAATCTATTAAGTCCTCCAAATGAGTGCTTCTCAATTTCTCTTAGCAAGGGAGATAATAAAATTAGTATTTATTAAAAACAGCGTTGCTCTTTGACACCTGGTACAGCACTTGCACTGACCAGTCGGGATGGATGGTGGCTGTAAAGGACTATACTGTACTGATTGTGTCTTTGAAGATGGAGTTCGTTTGCGTATGGTGAAGTCACGTGGAGCCCCTCACCCACCATTTCCACATGGTAATAATTTTACTTCTAGTGTCTGTCAAGTAGAGAATGAGAAAACAAGCCTCCATGAATTCTGTACCAAATTTAAGTGTACTTTACAATCATAATAATATCTATACATATTGGAACATTGTTCATATATCAGTGAGTGAGACAATTACTTATGGCATAAATATATGGGCACTACCTTTGCAAAACCTTTAAGTTTCCCCAGGAATTTGTTGTGCAGAAGTTAGAAGTCACAGAGTAACCTAAGTAAATTATGCTGTGTGATCACCAGATGAAAAACAAAAACATCTCTTGGAGGGTGCTGAGGGCCTGGTTTGTTATATCACACAATGCCAGACCCCTGCAGTGAAATTTTTCACTTTATTTATGAAAAACTATTGCTTTTCTTCTTGGCAAATAGTTTGATTTTATCTTTGGGAAGCAGAATCATATGATGGACAAAAAAAGTTAGCAGTTAGAAAATTTGGAGGCAAATAGTGCTTCATGAAAGGTATTTTATATCAGCCTCATTTCATTACTATTGTGTTCCTGTGCTTTCTCATCATCATCTATTTCTAATTTCTTATCTTGACATATATGTCTTTGATAGATAATGTAAATCTTTTTCGGAATATAGCTGGATATCAATAGACAAGTGGCTGCTGTCTATAGGTTGGCAAGTCGACATAAGCAAAAGGGCAGAGGTATGTATTTGTTGATTCCTTGTGTAAGCTCTCTGGCCATTTGAATATTATGTCAAGATTTCTCTGCAAATCCTGTAAGCCCCTGCTTCCCTTACAAGGTGGATAGGTGCGGTATAGCTGGGAAAATCACTGGAGTGAGGAAATTCTGGGCTTTAATTGTTAGCTTCGGTGTCAACTAACGTATTACCTTGATCGGGTCTTTGGGGCGTTTGTTCTCTTAAAAGTCAAGTGTTGATCAGTTCAGAAATCAGAGCTCAGTGCTTTCAGGGGTCCAAGGATCTCTGTAAGACGAAGGCGGGTACTTTGGGGAATGGAGAGCCCCTGCCCCACCTGAGGCGCACCAACCTTTTCAGTACTCTGTGCCAGCTGAGCAGTGGGGGTCAGATTTGCCCAGAGGCTGTCAGGTGTTTTTTTTTTCTTTTCTTCTTTGTGTAACTCCTGGTCCCAGTGATTCTGCAGGGTCCCGCTGTTCTGTCATTCCGTGGTGATAATTCCATTGTTCAGCAAAGTCCACCTCTTTTCAGGCTCGGCGGGTGTGAAGAACGAAATGACAGCCAGAGTGTGAGCTGAAGTAGGGGATCGCAGGCGGGGAGACAGGAGAAACCTTTTAAGAATTCATTGACAGCCTCCGGCACCAGGGCAGAGCTGCAGCTGGTTGGGGAATGGTAGCAGCTCACAGACCTACCTGGCTGGCTGCTGGGAGGGGCGGGCTGTCCTTGCTGAGCTTGACTTTGGACTGACGGTGAATCTAAGAAGCAGAAGCACAAATAGTGACAGGCGGTAATAAATAACTCTTTCCCAGCTTCCCTTTCTTCCCTCCCCTAGACCCTTAGGCGTTCAGCCTACTTTCTGCTCCTTTTAACAGCTTTCTCATTATATTCTACCCATCACTCAAGTGCAGTTCAATCGCCAGTTTCTCCTCAAAGCCCTCCTGTCTCTGCAGTTGGAATTCTCTGTGCTCTGTGTTTGGTTTGGATTTCACTGGGTGCAGACTGCATTCTACCAGGCACTGGTATTATTATACATAGTCTGTTTTCCCCTGCTGGAACGTAGGCTGCTTGGGAGGACGGATCACTTTCTCCCTGCTTTTCTCCCTCTCGGTGCCTAGAACAGTGTTTTGTCAATCAGGTGTTCAGGAAATTAGGTTAAAAAGCCTAGGCTCTGTGTCCAGAAACACAGATTCAGTCTGGGCTGCCGGACCCATTAGCTATGTGGCTTTGGATGAATTAGCAACCTCTCCAAATTTCAGAGTTTATTATTAGTTGTTTGGTTTTTTTTAGGATTATATGATAAACTCGCACACAGTTCTCAGCATAATAATACCTGTTGCCTGGATAAATGTTAAGAACTATGTTGCTTTGTGTTGCATTCTATGCCCACTGTAGCCAGTCCCTTTCTTCATTATCTGAAAAATGAGTTTATGCGTGTTGATGAAAAATGGGGCTTCGTGAATGACGGCTTTATGATGGACCAGAAATGTACTGACAAAAATTGGAAAACAAGGATTTGGCATGTTAGATTTTGAGGAATAGGGAGAAAAGGTGACTGCTATTGGAAAGCAGAAATTGCAAACTAATTACGAAGAGAAGGCCTGAGGTAAACGGAGTGAATTTAATTAAGAAGAGCAGTTGGTTGGGCTGTCCAGAATGACAAATGTTTTTCCAAAAAAAAAAAAAAAAGGATAGAGTCAGAAGTAAAAATAAGGTAAAAAGTGAGAAAAATTCAAAGAGAAAATCTCCTTGTGGAATCTGTCCTAGGACTAGGGTGCATAGCTGCGGTGGAGAGGGACCAGGAATTCCTATGTATGGATACCTGAGGGTTGAGCAACCCACCTAGAGGCCTAAAGCTGTGCCTGAGACAGGAGACTCACACCAGATCTCACCAGAAAGGACCAGGCATCCTCAAAGCTTGGGGAGGAGGAGTCCTATCTTCTCTGGGAGTGAAGTAACCTCAAACTGAAAAGTCCTGCTGACCTGTAAAAACATGCTAAGCACAAGTTGGTGACAGCTATGGACTAGTAATCTCCCTCTTTCCCTAGAGCCAGGATTTCAAAATTCCTTATAATTTTGCAAGTTGATCTTCATTTGTAAAGCACCTGTGAAATGAGTGAACTAAGGTTGCAATAATGGAAGGATTTGGGAGTGGATGAAGATTCATATGAAGCCAAATAATTAGAGGTTGCTGGCTGAGCATGGAATTTAACTATCATATTTCATTATTTCTAAGATACATATATTATCACATTTTAATATCTCCAAAATTATATTAGACAATGGTGTCTTATTATCATGCTGGCCAGGCAGCAGTCGAGATGTGGCTTGTTAAAATCTGCACACACACAAAGTCAAAAGTGCCAGCATCAAAACTTGCATAATGGGTGCATGTGTCTTTTTGAATTAGGGTTTTCTCAGGGTATATGCCCAGTAGTGGGATTGCTGGGTCGTAAGGTAGTTCTATTTTTAGTTTTTTTAAGGAACCTCCATACTGTTCTCCATAGTGGCTGTATCAATTTACATTCCCACTAACAGTGCAAGAGGGTTCCCTTTTCAACATACTGGTATATTAATGGACATATGCGGAATCTAGAAAAATGGTACAGATGAACCTGTTTACAGGGCAGAAATAGAGACACAGATGTAGAGAATGGACATGTGGACACGGTGGAGAGAGCAGGGTGGGATGAATAGGGAGATTGGGATTGACATATGTGCCCTGCCATGTGTAAAACAGATAGCTAGTGGGAACCTGCTGTATAGCACAGGGAGCTCAGCTTGGTGGTTTGTGGTGACCTAGATGGGTGGGTTGAGGGGGTGAGGGAGGTCCAAGAGGGAGGGGATATATGTATACATATAGCTGATTCACTTTGTTGTACAGCAGAAACTAACGACATTGTATAGCAACTATATCCCAATTTAAAAAATGTGAATAACTGTTTTAAGAAATGTGAACTCGCCATGACATTGATGGCACAGGGGGTGGAAAAGAACATGAGTGGCTCTTACACAGAAAGTGCTTAGGAAGAATCAGGTTTGCATTGTGAAGAAATTTCAAAAAGAGTTTTTATTTCACTTATATTTTTCAATTTATGTGGGTAGAAGATAAAAATGCCTAAATCAGTTTCTATCAGCTAAGACTCAACAAGAGGCTATTTACACATGCGGTAGGGAAACACAGGGGTAGTGGAATAGTACTGTGACCTGGGAATGGTACAGCAGAGCCTTTGCCACCACTGGGTAAAGGGCTGGGATGCAAACTAGAGGCCAGAGTGAGAGAGTTGTGAGACAGGGCTTAGGAGAAGGGAGCACAAGTGACCCTGCAGGGAGAGAGTAGGGGGAATAAACATCCCCACCTCTCTCTCACCCTCATTCTCTGATCTCTTGTAGGGGCTCCCCGTTGGTCATACCCAGTTGGAAGTCAGAGGTAAGGATCCATTTATGTAACCTACCAATTTTCAAGCTTTTTGGTCTCAGAACTCCATTACACTCTTAAAAATTATTGAGAACTTCTCTTTATGTAGCTTATATCCATTCTTATATCCATTGATACTTACCATATTAGAAATGAAAGCTAAGAAACTTAAAAAAATTATTAATTCAATTAAAAAATAATAAACCCATTGTATGTTAATATAAGAAAAATTTCAATGAAAAACAGCTCCTTGTTTCAAAAACTAGTGAGTATGTGGCATTGTTTTACATTTTGGAGAAATGCTAATGTTTGTTTGGCTTCATGGAGGACAACTGGATTTTCATATTGATTTCTGCATTCAAAATGTGGTGACATTATTTCGGTTGAAGTGTATGAAGAAAGTATAGCCTCATACCTACATGCAGTCAGAAAAGGGGTCTTTTAAGTATCTTTTCCAAAAATCATGTATAGTCTTCTTTAATAATGCACCAAAGCTCAGCAAGTAGTTTCTTAAAGGTTAGTGCAATGTGGAATCTGAAATTATAACAATGAACTTTTTGTATTTGGTTACATTTAAATCCATTGGTCTATATCACACTTTGAATGTACCATTTTCCCGTGCATGATTTTGTAGTTTTATGCCTTGGTCCTTGGTCGTTTGGAAAATATTGGTTTAGTGAATTAGGCAGATCTACTACATATTGACACATTTTAATATACAATATCAAAAAAAATAACATTTGTTAACATCACCGTCAATCTCATTGTAGCAGATATGTTTCAAAAATTCTAATATTTGCTTAAAAACTCAAATTTTATCATTGGCAACAAATATCTTTCTCATAATGACAGACTCACGTGTGTTATTTTCAAGAAAATACCTGCCCAAAGCCAATTCTGAATAACTACAGTTTATCTGTTAGTCTTATTTCCAAATGGTGTTCCATGAGAAAAGCAGATATTCAGCCTGCAGTTGAAACAATCCTGTCGATGCTTTTCTTGGAAATAACCATCATGCTTTGGTATACCACAGAAGTATGCTTTATGCATACTGCCATTTCATTACATGGAATAGTAAAAAGACATGGATGCACAAGATGTGAGACTGAATGAAATTAATAGTTTTTTTTGCTGTTTTGTCATGGGCATTCTTAAATGAAACTGGCATTTCTTAAAAAATTGGGTTAGTGAAGAACACAATGACTACCAGCAGGTTGGTGCCACTGCCTTGATTCCTGCTAAGGCTCCATAAGTTTTATCCACCTTTGATTTTTGCACCATCAATTCAAATTGAAAAAGGCAAGTACTGTCATAGTATTCTTATAAAAATATTTCTGACCTGTATACCTCCTGAAAAAGTCTTGAGGAAACCCAGGGGTTTGGGGACTATACTTTGAGAACTGCTGAGGTGGCCTATCCAGATCAGTCCCCTGGGTCAGAAGGCAGCATGGAGAAAGGTGAGGAGTAGATTTTGGAGTGGTAGTGGGCAACAGGAAGATATACAAAATAAATCCTTAATCAGCACTCTGCTTTAGTATAAAATAAAAAACAAATCTCAATTATAAGACTACTTAATCTTTGGTTCCTAAGAGCTTGCAGTTTAGGAGAAGGGATAAGTCAAGTGTACAGGTAGCAACAGAAACTCAACAGTGGATGGGATCAAGATGGCAGAGTAGGAGTATGGGGACCTCCCCCCAAAAAACATATCAAAAATCAATCCACAAGTGGAACAACTGTCAGAGAAGATCTCTTATACAACCAAAGCTGCAAGAAAGAACCCCCCGCCATGTGTCCAGGTAGGCAAAAAAAAGTCTTCAGGATGGGACTGGCATCCCTAGGAGGGATCTGTGAAGGGAGCCTGTAGCCTCCCTGTAGCCTGGGACAGATAGAGGTGTTGTAGGAGCCTGGACTCTGTTCACGAGGAGTGCCTGTGTACTAGCTTGCTAGCAATCAGGGTAGAGAGAGACCAGTGCTGATGGCTGCCACCTAGCTGCACTTCCTAGCCCAAACCATGAGCCCTGTGGGGCTGCTAATACGCACAGCACCTACGTGCTGAAAATTGGGTGGACAAACTTAGAGCCCGTTGTCAAGGTGCCTAGAGCGGGGCACGGCTCCTGAGGTGGCAGACTTTGTTAGCATGCACATGGCTGGGGCAGGGCTGACATCTGAGCCCATAATCAGCACTCACAGACTTGGGGCAGAGGGGAGATCTGAGGGTGAGTCCAGCACCTGTGGACTTTGTTGGCATGTACACCGGGTAGTCGACAGCATCACAGATTTGCACAAGTCCAGTGGAAAGCCCCTGGGGAGGAGTATGCAGGGGTTCCTTTCATGGTGGGAACACTCTGGTTCCCCCTACCTCACACTGCAGCTTGGAGACGGATCTGGGGCAGACAGGTCCTGGGAAAGCCCTAATAGAGAGGCAGCCCAGGTCCCAGGCAACAGCAAAACTGCCTTGATTCCTGCAGGCACCATGCCCCAGGCTCTGGTGCCAGCCCAGAACTAGGTCTGGAATGATCATAGCAGAGAAAGGAATGTGACCTTGGGCTGCTTCTGGGCAGAACTGTGGATACCTGCACAGGTGCTGCACAGGTTCACTGTGACCACATGGGCATCACTTGTATCAGCACTAACCTCCTTGGGGACAGAACACACACTTAAGCACAAGGGACCCTTATTGAACCTGACTCTCAGGGCTTCTACTTCAACAACTGGAGAGCAGACCCTGCCACTGTCAGGGCTGTGACAGCCACGGAACAAAGAAGGGGCCCCACCCAATATCTCTTGCAGGCTCTAGACACCACAACATCAATCACATCCCCTATCAAGGGGATAACAGCCATCATACTCTGAGGAACGATGTGGCAGCATCCATACCAAAAACAGCCCTTGCATAAAAATATTGGACTAACACAGTCTATTCTATACAGGGACACTCCCACATAATAACACTTTAGGAAGAATAGTTAAGTTAAAAAGCAGAGAAACTACTTCCAATTAAAAGAACAAGAGAAATACCCCAAAAGAATAATGAAAATGACCTTGCCAGTCTACTAGACCCTGAGTTCAGAAAGGAAGTAATAAAACGCTAAAGGAATTAAGAATTACTGATAGAAATTCAGATCAGTGTAACAAGGAACTAGAAACTATCTTTCAAAATTAGACAACTCAAATACTGAGATAAAAACCAAACTAGAAGCAATGAATAGCAGACTAAATAACAGAGAAGAATGAATAAGTGATCTGGAAGATAGGATAATGGAAAGCACCCAATCAGAACAACAGAAAGACAAATGGAAAAAAAAGAAAGCAACATACAAGATTAATGACATAATATAAAACATGCCAACCTATGCATAATAGATGTTCCAGAAGGAGATGAGAGAAAGGGATAAAAAATTATGTCTGAGAATTTCCTGCACCCAAAGAAGAAAACAGATATCCAGGTACAGCAAACACAGAGGGTCTCAAACAGACCCACACTGAGACATATCATATATATATATATATTTTTTTTGATGTGGACCATTTTTAAACTCTTTATTGAATTTCTTACAATGTTGCTTCTGTTTGATGTTTTTTGGCTGCAGGGCATGTGGAATCTTAACTCCCCAACCAGGGATCGAACCTGCACCCCCCTGCATTGGAAGGTGAAGTCTTAACCACTGGATGGCCAGGGAAGTCCCATGACACATTATATTTAAAAGGCAAAAGTTAAATATTCTAAAGGCAGTAAGAGAAAACAAAGAGTCAGTTACAAGGGAATTCCCATAAGGCTATCAGCTGATTTCTCTGCAGAAATTTTGCAGGGTAGAAGGGAGTTGCATGATATATTCAAAGTCCTGAAAAGGAAAATCCTGCAACCTAGGATACTCTACCCAGCAAGATTATCATTTAGAATAGAAGGAGAGAGAAAGAATTTCTCAGACAAGCAAAAACTAAAAGATTACAGCAGTACTAAACCTAACCTAAAAGAAATATTCTATTTCTTCTCTAAATAGAAAAGAAGTAAGAATCTATAGGAAAGGAAAAATCACAATAGGAAAGGCAAATAGATAAAAAAGATTGAGTATCAAATAAGTCAGTACAAAGATTAAAAGCCAAATTTTTTTTGTAAAAGTGATTGTAACCACAAATAACAGCAGAAGGTAAACATGAAGATGTAAAATAGGACATCAAAATCACAAAATGTGGGGGGAGTAAAGAAAATGTAGATCTTTTAGAACGTGTCTGAACTTATATGACCATCAGTCTAAAGAAATAGACATAGTTATGGGTTAATATACATGAAAACCAGGGTAACCACAAATCAAAAACATACAGTAGATTCACAAAGAACAAAAAGAAAGGAATTCAAGCACAATACAAAAGAAAACTATCAAACCATGAAAGGAAAAACAAAAAGAACAAATGAAGAAAGAACTATAAAATCAACTGGACAACAAAGTTTGGCAATAAATACATGCATATCAATAATTACCTTCAATGTTAATGGACTAAGTGCTCTGATCAAAACACGAGTGGCAGGTTGGATTAAAAAAACAAGAATATACAATATGCTGCCTACAAGAAACTCACTTTAGGGTGAAAAGCACACACATATATTGAAAGTGAGAGGATGGAAAAAGATATTTCATGCCAAAGAAAATGACAGAAAAGCAGGGGTAGCAATACTCATATCAGACAAAACAGACTTTAAAATAAAGGCCATAAAGAAAGAAAAAGAAGGACACTATGTAATGATAAGGGATCAATACAAGAGGGTGATATTACACCCAATATAGGAGCACCTAAATATATAAAACAAATACTAACAGACATAAAGGGAGAAATTGAAATTGACAAGAATACAATAACAGTAGGGAATTTTAACACCCCACTGATATCAACAGACAGATCTTCCAGACATAAAGAGATCCTAAATGACACAATAGAACAGTGAGACTTAGTTGATATCTAAAGGACACTACGTTCAAAAAAGCCAGAATACACATTCTTTTCAAGTGTGCATGGAACATTCTCTAGAATTGCCCACATACTAGGACACAAAATAAGCCTCAACAAATTTAAGAGGATAGAAATTATTTCAAGCATTTTTTCCTAACCACAATGGCATCAAACTAGAAATCAACCACACACACACACAAAAAAATCACATGGAGACTAAACAACATGCTACTAAAAAATTAATGGGTCAATGATGAAATCGAAAGAGGAAATCAGAAAATACCTCAAGACAAATGACAATGAAAACACAACTTTACAAAATCTATGGGATGCAGCAAAACCACTTCTAGAAGGGAAGTTCATAGCAATACAGGCCTTCCTCAAGAACGAAGAAAAATAAACAACCTAACCTACCACCTGAAAGAATTAGAAAAAGAACAAACAAAACCCCAAGTCAGCAGAAGGAAGGAAATAATAAAGATCAGAGAGGAAATAAACTGGAGATCAAAAAACAATAGAAAAGATAGATAAAACCAAGAGCTAGTTTTTTGAAAAGATAAAGAAAATCAACAAACCTCTAGCCAGACTCTCCAAGAAGAGGAACCTAAAGAAAATAAGGAACCAAATAAAGAAAATAGGAAATAAAATAATAAAAATAATAAAATATACAAAAATAAACTAAAAATGGTGTAAAGACCTAAATAAAAGACATGGCACCATACAACTCCTAGAAGAGAACACAGGCAAAACCACCTCTGACATAAATCATAGCAATATTTTCTTAGATCAGTCTCCCATGGCAAAAGAATTAAATGGCAAAAGAATTAAAAGCAAAAATAAACAAATGGCAACTAATCAAACTTAAAAGCTTTTGCATCAAAGGAACCCATCAATAAAACAAAAAGACGACCTATGAAATGGGAGAAAATGTTTGCAAAGGATGAGACCAACAAGGGATTAATTTCCAAAATATACTAACAGCTCATACAACTCAATATCAAAAAAAAACCAAAACCCAACCCAATTAAAAAAATGGGCAGAACAGGGGTTGGGGACAGAGAGGGATGGACTGGGAGTTTGGGGTTGGTAGAGGCAAACTATTATATTTAGAATGGATAAACAAGGTCCTACAGTATAGCACAGGGAACTATATACAGTCTCCTGGGATAAACAGTAATGAAAAAAAATATAAAAAAAGTCTCTGTGTACAACTGAGTCACATTGCTGTACAGCAGAGATTGGCACAACATTGTAAATCAACTCTAATAAAAAAAATGGGCAGAAGACCTAAATAGACATCTCTTGAAAGAAGACATACAGATGGCCAACAGGCACATGAAAAGATGCTCAACATCAATAATTAGAGAAATGCAAATCAAAACCCCAATGAGGTATCACCTCCCACCGGTCAGCATGGCCATCATCAAAACATCTACAAATAATAAACCCTGGAGAGAGTGTGGAGGAAAGAGAACCCTCCCACACTGCTGGTGGGAATGTAAATTGGTGCAGCCACTATGGAAAATGATCTAGCAATCCTACTCCTGGGCATATATCTGGAAAAGATGAAAACTTTAATTTGAAAAGATACATGCACCCCAATATTCATAGCAGCAGTATTCATAATTGCTAAGACATAGAAACAACCCAACTGCTCATCAACAGACAATTATGAGGTATCACCTCCCACCGGTCAGCATGGCCATCATCAAAACATCTACAAATAATAAACCCTGGAGAGAGTGTGGAGGAAAGAGAACCCTCCCACACTGCTGGTGGGAATGTAAATTGGTGCAGCCACTATGGAAAATGATCTAGCAATCCTACTCCTGGGCATATATCTGGAAAAGATGAAAACTCTAATTTGAAAAGATACATGCACCCCAATATTCATAGCAGCAGTATTCATAATTGCTAAGTCATAGAAACAACCCAACTGCTCATCAACAGACAATTGGTTTAAGAAGATGTAGTATATATTTATACAATTGAATATTACTCAGCCATGAAAAAGAATGTAATACTGCCACTGGCAGCAACATGGATGGACCTAGAAAATTCTATGCTTAGTGAAATGTCAGAGAAAGACAAACATCATATATCACTTACATGTGGAATCTAAAACATAATACAAATGAATAGACAAAACAGAAACAGACTCACAGACATGGAAAACAAATTTATGGTTACCAAAGGGGAAAGGGTGTGGGGAAGGGAGAAATTACGAGTATGGGATTAACAGATACAGACTATTACACATGAAACAGATAAGCAACAAGGATTTACTGTATAGTACAGGGGACTATATTCAATATCTTATAATAACCTATAATGGAAAATAATCTGAAAAAAAATAACTGAATCACTTTGCTGTATAACTGAAACTAACACAATATTGTAAATCAACTATATTCAGCTAAAATAAAACTCAAAAAGTATAGCTTAGCGTAATTGTAGCTCTTTTTTTCTTTAGTGGTATATAAAATAAAACACATCTTTGAACTGATTCTTCAAGTTTTACATTCTATGATGTATGATAAGTAGAGAGAATCAAACGAATCACATGTTGGGGTGACCTGATGCATCTCTGTCCATGCTAAGGTGTAACTGCCACTGGGACCAGACCGGTCAGTCTTTGGGACAGATTTACTGCTCCCTACGTGAAACACCATGCATACTTATTTTAGAAACACTTGGTTTTCTAGCCTTCCATTGTTTATGAATCTCCTTTCTGAGAGATACATTTTATCTTCTAAACTTATGAATGTACAAATGAATGGGTGAATGAATAAATATGAATGGCCTAGAAGTCACTGTGCGTCCTTCAAGGGACTTCGCCTATCCACTCTGGTGGGATGATTTTGTACCTATCATCCCACCAGAGGTGATAATTTCTCTGGTGTACAATTTCCTTTCACCCTTGGATAGGAAGGATCATTTTACTGTCACCCTGTACTCCTTGCTCACCATACGTATGGACTTAATAAAGAAATGAGGCAGACGGATACACTATACTGCCTTCAGTCACTCTTCCACAAATGCCCAGCCTTGGCTCAAGAGGAAGGTAATGTTATCTGCAAACTGCAATCACTTGAGTTTACATTTGCAAGGGAAATGGTAACCTAGGAACAATCCTTTACTTCGAGGGGATTAGCGCTTCAGCTGATTTTGGACTCTCTTATTTGTTTCTATAAATTTTTAACAGCTTGAAATGGCATTAAACTCTGCAGAGAGCACAGTATAATGCCACTAATCCTGTTGATCTTACATTGCTTTACAGAGACAAGAACAGCAATAAATCCTTTTATGTGTAAATCAGGAGAGATGTTAGCCATTTCTCTGCAAGGACATACTTTATTACTAGAGTTGGCTGATATAAGTTAGAACTCAAGTATTAAATTTGAAATGTCTTTTTTTCTTCCCTTTGCTAGTCCACTGATTCTCCCCCTTCTCCCATTTCCCCTTCCCCAAATAATTGAACCTTTCCTATATCTATCTATCCATCCATCCATCCATCCATCCATCCATGCATCAACTTGCAAAATCTCTGTGTCTGACCATCCTGCCATTTTAGGACATATTTCTGTAAAGCATTGTGACAGATGCTTTCTGAGGGAACACAGTAAGACCTGGTTTCTAAGATCTTGCTGTCTAGTGGGAGGGATAAGTCAAGTGCACAGGTAACAGAAACTTAAGGTTGGATTTGACAGGATATTGGTTAAGGGCAAGGGCTCAGCAGATAGTCTATGCTTGTCTCTATCATTTCCTACCTGTACATCCCCAGGCAAATCCTTTGACGTATCTGAACCTCAGGTTCCTCATCTGCAATGTCAACCACATACGATTGTTGTGATGATTAAATAAAGCATAAGTATTTAGCACAATGCTATTTATTGCCCTGAATAATATTAAATATAATTTGTGCTCAGAGATATATAAGCAATAACCAAACTGACCCCTAAATTATTAATAGTACACTTACCTAACCACCCATAAAATGTATCAAATTTGGTTTTCGTTGTGTATATCTTTCAGAAATAAAGCTAGCCAAGAGGCCCTGAGCTGTCACCAGCATTATACATATAGTAGTTTCTTACACAGATGATATGGCTATGCCTAAGAAAAGATGCTCCCTGAATTATCTTTCTGATGGTAGACATATGTTGTGGAAAACCACCTGCTCGATTTCAACTAATCCCTACTCTTACAAGCAATGATATCCAAATGCGTTACCTTCCCAGAGCTGGATTTATCCAGCAAAGATTGTCATGTCCAACACAGGTCATCATATTTGCTGTGCTTGGTCCTGTACAAACCAGTCCCACTGCCTTCAGCCAGTGGCAGGTTTGGCTGACCCCGGTGCTTGGTTTCTGCCTGTCTCATCTTATACTAGTGTGAATCCCATCACTTTCTACTCTTGAAGCACCTCCTCCGCCCCACCCCATTCCAACACAGCCATCACTGATTCACATAGGCTCTGGGGAAAGAAAGGACCACTGTCTCCAGAACTTCAGAGGAGACCAATCTACTTCAAGACGTTGGCAGTGTGGAGTTCCCACTGGAAGAGAGGAGCAATGGGGGAGGTAAAGGTAAAGGGCCTAGAATCAGAACCTCAGAGTGACTTCTGGCCCCAGTTCCGATTTACTCTGTCGTACTGAACAAATTACTGAGACTTTGGGTGCCTCAGTTGACCCATCTACATAGTAAACGTATTGTGCTACATAATCTCAGCTTATTGCATTCACCAGTTCATCCATTTAATATTTATAAAGTGCACACTTCTGCACTGTGCAGAAGACACATTTCTATAAGGGCTACACACACACACACACACACACCAAGGCACAGAATGTTATATGAGCCACAAATAGAGATACAGAATGTTAGGGGTTGCAGCTGTTCTGTTGTGGGTCTTTAAGCTACTTCTCAGTTCTAAACATTAGGCCAGACTTATCCTTGATCTCTTCAAGTTCACTAAAATGCCATGGAGCATTGTCTCTCTGGGGCTCTGTTGTCTTCTCTGGAAAACGAAGCAAATGAATTTAACAGCTATTTCCAAGAATTTTTTTTGAGAGGGGAGGTGAAGAGGGGAAAATCCATGAGGATATATAATTCAGCGGTCGCATAACTTTATCACATTTGTCTCTGAACCTCATTGTGAATTGGCCAGTGAAGATATCCTTATATTATTTTGATATAGCAGGAAACTGAGGCTCATAGAAGCTGAAGCACTTACTGGAGGAAAAATCAGGGTGAGGATGCTCCGTATAGTACTGTAAATATAATGCACAGAGAAGTAACGGCTAGGTTATTTCTCCAAACCCAAAACTCACTTTTGCCATCAATATTTTCTTCTCCTGATCTATAACACATCCAGGGGAGGGGATAATGTACAGTGACACCAGTTTCTTGGTTAATAATCTTCATCTGAGTTGAGGTTTGTGTGTTTAGGATGAGCTCAGCCAGATGATGTTTCCTCCTGTCAACAGGTGGCAGGGGAGGCGAATTTGTCTGAGAGTGGAAATAAAATCCGAAAGCAGGGAGCTTGGGTTGGGGTCTCCTATTTGGTCACCCTACATTTAGCAAGCACCCACACTGCAAAGCCCACTGCAAAGCAGTAAAGCCTTGAAAAAGACAGGGTCTCTACATCTTTTGGAGTTCCTGGTTAGCAGATCCATTACATAAACAAACAAAACACCTTTCCCCTTTTCTAACAGGAAACATTATGCAAATAGTTTCAACTAGAGTAAAAGAAACAAAGAACAAAACGCAACTTCGTTAAAGAAACTCCACATTTCTTACCCTCTCTCAATTTGACACATTCCCTAGTCTTAATTCTATAGACAACTACTCTGACATTAAGGACACCAGACTTTACTAATAATGAACCCTAGACGAACAAACAAAACAGGGACTTCCCTGGTGGCGCAGTGGTTAAGAATCTGCCCGCCAATGCAGGCGACATGGGTTCGAACCCTGGTCTGGGAAGATCCCACATGCCGTGGAGCAACTTAGCCCGTGCACCACAACTACTGAGCCTGCGCTCTAGCGCCCACGAGCCACAACTACTGAGCCCACGTGCTACAACTACTGAAGCCCATGCACCTAGAGCCCTGTGCCCTGCAACAAGAGAGGCCACTGCAATGAGAAGCCCGTGCACCGCAATGAAGAGTAGCCCCTGCTCACCGCAACTAGAGAAAGCCCATGCAACAGCAACGAAGACCAAATGCAGCCAAAAATAAGTAAATTAAATTTAAAACAAAACAAAACATACATCAGCAATAAACCCCCAAACTTCAGCTCAAACCGAGGGCCCTCATCCTTCTCTGAAAGAAAGAAATGCCCTTTTCTTTTACTATCTACAGATACTGCCTAAAGAACTAATATTTTCTCTAGAGCAAGTTGTCTTCCATTCCTTTGAATGACCAAAGGAAAGCCACTGAAACTGATTTAAAGTTTACATAAAGAAGATACCACTTGTGTAGGATATTTTGAACTTGTCCAGTTACATACTGAATTAAGTAAAAGGCAAGGAATGGAGGTTGAAAATACCAACAAACTCTTATTTATGGTCTAAAACTCAGCAAAATCAGTGTCTCCTTGGCTAAGGTCTTCCTGTCTTTTAAATTTATTCCTCCTCTCCTCTGGGTTCTCATAGTACCTTCTACCATCACATACACTTATCGTAGGCTCTTTTAACTAATTTTTTTTTTAATCTGTATATTTTGCTCACCAAACTGAGATCTTGGAGGTCATGACCATAAAATTAGTCATCTTGTTTCTACACTGCCAAATACAGTAATCATTAATTATCTGTTGAAGAAATGAATTTATAACTAGACAGGTGAGAAGGCAGGACTGGGATATTTTCTAAACTGCATCACCATTTTTAGAGGAAGGCTGAGGTGACCATGGAAAAACTGAGACATGACAGAAAGTTTGGTGACATAGCCTTTGTGACACATTAGCTGTAACACATTTCAGAGCCATATCTTAATTCATATATGACTCTGTCACATATTAGCAAATAATTTAACATCTCTGAGCTTGTTTACTCATATAAAATGGGAAACATAATGCTTCAAAGAACTGTTACCAGCTTAAGTAGCTAATAAGCAGGTTTAAGTTATACATTTTAACACCACACACATATAAAGGATGGTGACTACTATTATCTCTGCAACAAACCATTTTCTCTTTGAAATGATATTTGATATCTTTAGAGTCAGCAAAATAACTAGCAAATCAAAAGTAGTTTATTCTTTTTGTTATATCACCTGACTTTGCTTCCAAGGAAGTAAAGGCAATTTTGCAGGTAAAACATGGTTGATGCATTGAAGGAAAAAATGTACTTGCATTTGTGATTTATTTGTACGATTTTCTCTTATGAACAATTTAGAAATGAGAAGGACTTATTTTATGTGGTGTTGATTTTTACGCTGAATTTTAAAAGCCTTTTTGTAAAGACACTGAATTGTATTATCTATTTGATAGGTCTTAGATGCTTTTTTTCTGGAAGACTTACAAATTAAAATTTAATTTGGTGGAATATAATTAAAAATATGACTCAGTTGAAATTGAGGTCTGTGAAAGTTTGAAAATAGAGAACCGTTTTGGCAAAGAGAAAATGCTTGAAATATGTTTGTGGTTCATCAAGCTGCTTATAGAATGATTCAAGAACTGTCACTGGAAAATCAGAGGACTGACAATCCTGTTAAAGTGGCTGTGTTACCAATGGTTGTACAGTCTCCTCCTTCCAGCTCAATCCTGGGTCATGGTACCTGCATCCGTAGCTGTTGGGTCAGAATGCATATGAGGAACAAATGTCTCATCAAACAGTAGAACCTATGCATTCTAGGGCCAGACACCAGATCCTACCATAATTAAAAGACCATAGAACAATAGTAGGAAGTGACACAATCTCCACATGCTGGATTCACCTCAATTCCTTAAAGTTATTTTTTTCTTGAGGACATGCAGCTTGCAAAGCCCATGCTTTAAAAATGTACTGTAATTTTATCACCCCTACCTCCTATCTTAAGCTCTGTCCAGAAGGATTTATTTTTATTTATGTCTGTGGAATGAGATTTTCTTTTCTAGTGCTTGGGAGCTTTCCATGGTGTCCTGTGGATGCTTCAAAATGAAGCCTTCTCTTTTTTAATACTTTCCTTTTCTTAGACAGAATTGCCTTTTGTAATTTCTTCTTTCTTGTTAAAAAAAAAAAAAATCAAAAGGAAAGAATAAAAAGCAGCAGAAGGAATCTAGTTCGAGACTGCAGCCCAGGTGTTCTAGAAGACAATTCCTATAATAAGTTGTTAAAAGTGGCTTTGCCATCATTTTCCCCACAGATTGAAACTGACTTTTCCTCTCAACATTTCCTTCTGGGGCTAGGGAAATTAACCAATTAATTGATTTTAATGAAATAAGTGTTTAAAACATGTTCAAGTACTGGCCTCAAAGAGAAACAAAAGTATTTTCAAGCATCTCTCTCCTGAACCAAAATTTTGCATAATCTGCATGGTGCAGTGTGTGAGTGTTGGTGTTCAAATGCTAAATCATTCAAGATCTGTTCTCAGTATACATTTTTCTCATTGAGAAATCTCGCACATGATTTAGCATAAATTGTAGCCTATTGTAATGATCATCCATAAGTGAAATACTCTCATTTGTGTTAAACTGTTGTTAACTGATTGGGGAAATCTGAAAAAGATCATGTGATAGCCATGTGTAACTACTCAGGAAAAAGAAAGAGGTTTCTAAGGAAATGAACCTTACTCTCCACTGCTGTGGTGAGCTTTGGAATGTCCAAGATCCCTTCAGTCATTATTGGAATATTGTGGCACTATGAGTGACACAAGTTAGTACAAGAAAATAGCATCCATGAATACAAATAACCAGCCTACGTGTATGAGCAGTCTCCTACTTTGCGGATACCAACTTTCTGTAGGAAAATTTGGGAATACTTTGAGAAAATATAAAAATGTGCCCATCCCTTGGCTCCTCAATTCCATTTCTAAAAATGTATACTAATGGAATTTAGGATGTGTGTAAAGATTCATTTACAAAGGTTTTCATTGTAAAATTATTTATGATAGAGAGAAATCAGAAGCAATCAAACTAACCAACAATAGGGTACTTATAGTACTGGTTAAATAAATCATGGTATAAATTTCGACAATGCTATACCACTCAGCTTGAAATGTATTGTGAAGTCAGTGGAAACAGGTTACAAAAGTATTATATGTAGGTATAATTCCTATTTTTTTTGCAACTAAATCATATGAAAAAATTCTAGAAAGTATACTTTAAAATCCTACTAATATGGTTATCTAATAAGTTGTGGGGTTATAGGTTTTGTTTTTTTTTTAATCCTTTTGCTTCCTGGTATTCTCTACTTTTTCTACAATGAATGTGTGTTGCTTGTATCAATATAATAAAGTTACCCACTGGCCCCCACTCCTCCACTTTGACATGGCTCAGAGCCTCCCAGTTCACCTCAGAATAGCCACAGTAACCATCCTGGGCAAAACTAGAATCTTTATTCTAGAATATGGAATTGGAATCTCTTTAGAATCTAAAGATTTTGCCGTTGTGACATCTTAACACTTTCTCATTTCACATTATCTTTTATATGTCTTAAATATATACTTCCTAAAAATACGATATTATACATGTTAATGTTTTAAAGTAATGTATTTATTCTTATAAATTTATTTGAATATCTCTTGTGATAACTGTTTGCATAATTGGGAACATCTAGGGCTTGGAATCACTCCTTCAGAAAGTAAATTTGTTTTAGGCTCTACTTCATGGATTTGAATCATTTTAGTAAGGACTCTAAGGTAGTGATCTTTAGAATTCTTTTCAGTAGCTGGTGAAACTAAGAACCATATTATGGTCAGAAAGAAAAAGGAAGGGTAAGTAAGGAGAAAGCCCCTCCATCTTCATTCCTATACAGTTATCCCTGGTAACTACAAAATGTCTTTAAGTTCTGTGAATGGGACCAGTGTACTCTCTCCCTATCTCCGTTATGCCTGGAGTTCAATAGTCATGATCTGGGTCAAAGAATAGAACACAGGTTAGACACTCTCCAACATAAATCATAGCAATATTTTCTTGGATCGGTCTCCCAAGGCAAAGGAAACAAAAGCAAAAGTAAACAAATGGGACCTGATCAAACTTAAAAGCTTTTGCACAGCAAAGGAAACCATCAACAGAATGAAAAGACAAACTACAGAATGGGAGAAAATATTTGTAAACAATGTGACCGAAAAGGGGTTAATTTCCAAAATACACTAACAACTCATACAACTCAATATCAATAAAACAAACAACCCAATCAAAAAATGGGCAAAAGACCTAAATAGACATCTCTTGAAAGAAAATACACAGAAGGCCAACAGGCACATGAAAAGATGCTCACCATCACTAATTATTAGAGAAATGCAAATCAAAACCACAATGAGGTAATACCTCACACCATCAAAAAGTCTACAAATAACATGTGTTGGAGAGGATGTGGAGAAAAGGATACACTTGTACACTGTTGGTGGGAATGCAAATTGGTGCAGCCACTATGGAAAACAGTATAGCGTTTCCTTAGGAATTTAAAAATAGAACTACCATATGATCCAGCAATTCCACTCCTGGGTATATATCTGAAAAAAATGAAAACACTAATTGAAAAAGATACATGCACCCCCATGTTCATAGCAGCACTATTTACAATAGCCAAGACAAGCAACCCAAGCGCCCATCAATAGATGATTAGATTAGGCAGATGTGGCACATATATACAATTCAATATTACTTAGCCATGAAAAGTAATGTAATACTGTCATTGGCAGCAACATGTTACAAAAGTATTATATGTAGGTATATTCCTAGAGAATATTATGCTTAGTGAAATAAGTCAAACAGAGAAAGACAAATACTATATGATATCACTTATATATGGACTCAAAAATAATACAAATGAATCTATATAAAAAACAGAAACAGACTCACAGATACAGAAAACAAACTTGCAGTTACCAAAGGGGGTGGGCAAATTAGGAGTATGGGATTAACAGATACAAACTACTATATATAAAATAGATAAGGAACAAGGATTTACTGTATAGCACAGGGAATTATACCCATTATCTTATAATAATCTATAAAGGAATACAGCCTGCACAAATACTGAATCACTACGCTGTACGCCTGAAATGAACACAATCTTGAAAATCAACTATATTTCAATGAAAAAATTAATCAGCCATGTATTTTGGGGCTCTAATGGAAAACAAACCATATCATTCATCCTTCAGGTGCACCATTTTTATAATTTTCTAAAGAGCATTATTCTCAACAACTGCTATGCCTGATATCCCAAAGTGTATATCCAGGTTTTCAACTACCATTATGTCCTAATGCTAATCAACTTTAACTCCATCAGTGTGTACACCCTTGTTAGTAAGCTTGCATTGCCTTTTTGACTAGGTCCTTAGAGGGGAGTGAACCTAGAATTAAGGTTAATGGCTGGAGAAACAATTTCCATGAAAATTGGGTTAAGGGACCTTGCTTTTGTGTGAATCGAATTAATAATTTGTTTATTTGGCTTGCTTTTTTCAGACTGTGAGTATAGTTCATGCTAAATGAGCAAATTCTAGATCTGCATTTCACCCAAAATTAAGAAGATTTTGCATTCAACTAACTCTCTCACTATTTTACTATTTGGATAGAAAACTACTGAGCTTAGCAGACACCAAAGTAATAATATCTCCAAAATTCCCATGTATTGCAGTAAACTTCCCATCACAGCTCCTTGTAAACATATCCAACCCTCCCAAATTCCCATCCTCCCAGATGGGTAGTTAGAGGTTTTTTTCCTCCACAATAATACATTACCTTGTAAAATCTTTATCATAGCACGTAGGCTATTATATGGTAACTGTTTGTTTTGTTTGTTTGTTTCTTAGTAGACTTGAAGTAGACTTAGTAGACCTTAGAATTTTTGCTTTTTGGATTTAAACTTTAACATCTCTATTGGAGTATAATTGCTTTACAATGTTGTGCTAGTTTCTGCTGTATAACAAAGTGAATCGGCTATATGTATACATATAACCACATATCCCCTCACTCTTGCGTCTCCCTCCCACCCTCCCTATCCCACCGCTCTACGTGGTTGATTACAAAGCACTGAGCCGATCTCCGTGTGCTATGCGGCTACTTCCCAGTAGCTATCTGTTTTACATTTGGTAGTGTATATATGTCAATGCCACTCTCTCACTTCGTCCCAGCTTACCCTTCCCCATCCCAGTGTCCTCAAGTCCATTCTCTATATCTGTGTCTTTATGCCTGTCCTGCTCCTAAGTTCTTCAGAACCATTTTGTTTTTTTAGATTCCATATATATGTGTTAGCATACAGTATGTGTTTTTCTCTTCTGACTTACTTCACTCTGTATGACAGACTCTAGGTCCATCCACCTCACTAAAAATAACTCAATTTCATTTCTTTTTACGGCTGAGTAATATT
>NC_041233.1:48614181-48617407 GCF_002837175.3 Physeter macrocephalus
CTCTAGGAGGTGGGTCAAAAGGATCTTGCTGTGATTTAAGTCAGAGTGTTCTGCCTATGTTTTCCTCTAAGAGTTTTTTGTAGTGTCTGGCTTTACATTTAGGTCTTTAATCAATTTTGATTTTATTTTTGTGTATTGTATGAGGGAGTGTTAATTTATTTATTTTAGTTTTGGCTGGATTGGGTCTTTGTTGCTGCGCGGGTACTTTTCTCTAGTTGCAGCGAGTGGGGGTTATTCTTTGTTGTGGTTAGTGGGTTTCGCATTGTGGTGGTATCTCTTGTTGTGGAGCATGGGCTCTAGGTTCACAGGCTTCACTAGTTGTGGCACACGGGATCAGTAGTTGTGGCACACGGGCTCAGTTGCCCCACAGCATGTGGGATCTTCCTGAACCAGGGCTCGAACCCGTGTCCTTGCATTGGCAGGAGGATTCTTAACCACTGCATCACCAGGGAAACCCTAGAGAGTGTTCTAATTTCATTCTTTTACATGTAGCTGTCTAGTTTTCCTAGCACCACTTATGGAAGAGGCTGTCTTTTCTCCATTGTATATTCTTGCCTCCTTTATCAAAAATAAGGTGACCATATGAGCGTGGGTTTATCTCTGGGCTTTCTATCCTGTTCCATTGATCTATATTTCTGTTTTTGTGCCAGTACCATACTGTCTTGATTACTGTAGCTTCGTAATATAGTCTGAAGTCAGGGAGCCTGATTCCTCCAGCTCCGTTTTTCTTTCTCAAGATTGCTTTGGCTATTTGGAGTCTTTTATGTTTCCATACGTATTGTGAAATTTTTTGTTCTAGTTCTGTGAAAAATGCCATTAGTAGCTTGGTAGGGATTGCATTGAATCTGCAGATTGCTTTGGGTGCATCCTTAGGATTCTCTATGTATAGTATCATGTCACCTGCAAACAGTGACACCTTTACTTCCTCTTTTCCTATTTGGATTCCTTTTATTTCTTTTTCTTCTCTTAATACCATGGCTAAAATTACAAAATGATGTTGAAAAATAGTGGTGAGAGTGGCCAACCTTGTCTTGTTCCTGATCTTCGTGGAAATGGTTTCAGTTTTTCACCATTGAGAACGAAGTTGGCTGTGGGTTTGTCATATATGGCCTTTATTATATTGAGGTGAGTTCCCTCTATGCCTACTTCTGGAGGGTTTTTATTACAAATGGGTGTTGAATTTGGTCAAACGCTTTTTCTGCATCTATTGAGATGATCATATGGTTTTTATCCTTCAATTTGTTAATGTGGTGTATCACATTGATTGATTTGCATATATTGAAGAATCCTTGCATCCCTGGGATAAATCCCACTTGATCATGGTGTATGATCCTTTTAATGTGCTGTTGGATTCTGTTTGCTAGTATTTTGTTGACGATTTTTGCATCTATATTCATCAGTGATATTGGCCTGTAGTTTTTTTCTGTGACATCTCTCCTGGTTTTGGTATCAGGGTGATGGTGGCCTCATAGAATGAGATTGGGAGTGTTCCTCCCTGTGCTATATTTTGAAAGAGTTTGATAAGAATAGGTGTCAGCTCCTCTCTAAATCTTTGATAGAATTCACCTGTGAAGCCATCTGGTCCTGGTCTTTTGTTTGTTGGAAGATTTTTTTGTTGTTGTTGTTGTTGGAAGATTTTTAATCACACTTTCAATTTCAGTGCTTGTGATTGGTCTGTTTATATTTTCTGTTTGGTTCAGTCTCAGATGGTTGTGCTTTTCTTCTCCTTTTTGATTTCTAATTCTATTGATTTGAGTCTTCTCCCTTTTTTTCTTGATGAGTCTGGCTAATGGTTTATCAATTGTGTTTATCTTCTCAAAGAACCAGCTTTCAGTTTTACTGACCTTTGCTATTGTTTCCTTCATTTCTTTTTTCATTTATTTCTGGTCTGATTTATAGGATTTCTTTCCTTCTGCTAACATTGGGATTTTTTTTGTTCTTCTTTCTCTAATTGCTTTAGGTGTAAGCTTAGGTTGTTTATTTGAGATTTTTCTTGTTTCTTGAGGTAGGATTGTATTGCTATAAACTTCCCTCTTAGAGCTGCTTTTGCTGCATCTCATAGGTTTTGGGTCATCATGTTTTCATTGTCATTTGTTTCTAGGTATTTTTTGATTTCCTCTTTGAGTTCTTCAGCGATCTCTTGGTTATCTTGTAGTGTATTGTTTACCCTCCACGTGTTTGTATTTTTTAGTTTTTTTTTTTCCTGAAATTGATATCTAGTCTCATAGTGTTGCGGTCAGAAAAGATACTTGATATGATTTCAATTTTCTTAATTTTACCAAGAATATCTTTTTCCATCCGCTCACTTTCAGTCTGTATGTGTCCCTAGGTCTGAAGTGGGTCTCTTGTAGACAGCATATATATGGGTCTTGGTTTTGTATCCATTCAGCCAGTCTATGTCTTTCGGTTGGAGCATTTAATCCATTTACATTTAAGGTAATTATCAATATGTATGTTCCTATGCCCATTTTCTTAATTGTTTTGGGTTTGTTATCGTAGGTCTTTTCATTCTCTTGTGTTTCCTGCCTAGAGAAGTTCCTTCATCATTTGTTAAATGCTGGTTTGGTGGTGCTGAACTCTCTCACCTTTTGGTTGTCTGTAAAGGTTGATTGTGTTACTGTCAATTTCCCCTTTTATGGCTGTTAGCATTTGCCTCATGTGTCAAGGTGCTCCTATGTTGGGTGCATAAATATTTGCAATTGTTATATCTTCGTCTTGGATTGATCCCTTGATCATTATGTAGTGTCCTTCTTTGTCTCTTGTAATAGTCTTTATTTTAAAGTCTATTTTGTCTGATATGAGATTTGTTACTACAGCTTTCTTTTGATTTCCATTTACATGGAATATCTTTTTCCATCCGCTCACTTTCAGTCTGTATGTGTCCCTAGGTCTGAAGTGGGTCTCTTGTAGACAGCATATATATGGGTCTTGTTTTTGTATCCATTCAGCCAGGCTGTGTCTTTTGGTGGGAGCATTTAATCCATTTACATTTAAGGTAATTATCGATATGTATATTCCTATTACCATTTACTTAATTGTTTCAGGTTTGTTCTTGTAGGTCTTTTCCTTCTCTTGTGTTTCTTGCCTAGAGAAGTTCCTTTAGCATTTGTTGTAAAGCTGGTTTGGTGGTGCTGAACTCTCTCAGCTTTTGCTTGTCTGTAAAGGTTTTAATTTCTCCATCAAATCTGAATGAGATCCTTGCTGGGTAGAGTAATCTTGATTGTAG
>NC_041233.1:48624480-48638581 GCF_002837175.3 Physeter macrocephalus
AGCTTTCTTTTGATTTCCATTTACATGGAATATCTTTTTCCATCCGCTCACTTTCAGTCTGTATGTGTCCCTAGGTCTGAAGTGGGTCTCTTGTAGACAGCATATATATGGGTCTTGGTTTTGTATCCATTCAGCCAGTCTATGTCTTTCGGTTGGAGCATTTAATCCATTTACATTTAAGGTAATTATCAATATGTATGTTCCTATGCCCATTTTCTTAATTGTTTTGGGTTTGTTATCGTAGGTCTTTTCATTCTCTTGTGTTTCCTGCCTAGAGAAGTTCCTTCATCATTTGTTAAATGCTGGTTTGGTGGTGCTGAACTCTCTCACCTTTTGGTTGTCTGTAAAGGTTTTGATTTCTCTGTCGAATCTGAATGAGATCCTTGCTGGGTAGAGTAATCTTGGTTGGAGGATTTTTCCTTTCATCACTTTAAATATGTCCTGCCACTCCCTTCTGGCTTGCAGAGTTTCCGCTGAAAGATCCGCTGTTAACCTTATGGGGATTCCCTTGTATGTTATCTGTTGCTTTTCCCTTGCTGCTTTTAATATTTTTTCTTTGGATTTAACTTTCGATAATTTGATTAACATGTGTTTTGGCATGTTTCTCCTTGGATTTATCCTGTATGGGACTCTCTGTGCTTCCTGGACTTGATTGGCTATTTCCTTTCCCATATTAGGGAATGGTGTGTTTCTCCTTGGTTTTAACCTGTATGGGACTCTCTGTGCTTCATGGACTTGACTACTTCCTTTCCCGTATTAGCGAAGTTTTCAACTATAATCTCCTCAAATATTTTCTCAGACTCTTTCTTTTTCTCTTCTTCTTCAGGGACCCCTATAATTTGAATGTTGGTGTGTTTAATGTTGTCCCAGAGGTCTCTGAGAGTGTCCTCAATTCTTTTCCTTCTTTTTTCTTTATTCTGCTGTGCCGTAGTTATTTTCACTGTTTTATCTTCCAGGTCACTTATCTGTTCTTCTGCCTCTGTTATTCTGCTATTGATCCCTTCTAGAGCATTTTAAATTTCATTTATTGTGTTGTTCATCATTGTTTGTTTGCTCTTTATTTCTTCTAGGTCCTTGTTAAATGTTTCTTGTATTTTCTCCAATTTATTTCCAAGATTTTGGATCATCTTTATTATTATTACTCTGAATCCTTCTTCAGGTAGACTGCCTATTTCCTCTTAATTTGTTTGGTCTGGTGGGTTTTTACCTTGCTTCTTCATCTGCTGTGTATTTCTCTGTCTTCTCATCTGGCTTAACTTACTGTGTTTGGGGTCTCCTTTTCGCAGGCTGCAGGTTTGGAGTTCCCATTGTTTTTGTTGTCTCCCTCCAGTGGGTAAGGTTGGTTCAGTGGCTTTTGTAGGCTTCCTGGTGGAGGGGACTGGTGCCTGTGTTCTGGTGGATAAGGCTGGATCTTGTCTTTCTGGTGGGCAGGACTGCGTCTGGTGGTGTGTTTTGGTGTGTCTGTGACCGTATTATGATTTTAGGCATTCTCTCTGCTAATGGGCGTAGTTGTGTTCCTGTATTGCTAGTTGTTTGGCATGTGGTGTCAAGCACTGGAGCTTGCTGGTCATTGAGTGGAGCTGGGTCTTAGCATTGAGACGTAGATCTGTGGGAGAGCTTTCATCGATTGTATTACATGGGGCTGGGACGTCTCTGGTTGTCCAATGTCCTCAACTTGGCTCTCCCATCTCATAGTCTTAGGCCTGACACCCGGCCAGAGCACCAAGACCCTGTCAACCACGTGGAGATACCAGAGGGGAATCACTGCATGCCATGCAGGGCCACAGAGGAAGCTCCAGTTTTTCGTCGGGTAGCAAAGACAGGACAAGAGAAAACTCTAGGCCAGAGCCTTTAATGGGGTGTCCGAACTTGAGTTTACTTGGGAATAGCAGGGGAATTGCAATTCTAGAAGGCACAGTGTTGCAAGTTACAGGCCAGTCTGTGGAGAGTTCAGGATGTGCTGTATTTCAATAACTGTAAAAATTTGACATTCTCCTTGTGAAGAAAGCATAGCATAGAATGTCCATTTACTGTTAGACTAACCTTATGTCTGGACTCATAGTGATAAAAAGCAAGAAAGGAAAGCAATGTTTTATAGGGCCCATTTGATGATGTATAAGGCCTGAGGAAACGTAGGAGTTTTTCTCTCTATTGCATAAGTCAATTTGAAAAAGTGGTTACTTTACAGCTCTTTGACTGCTGGGGCATATATATGCATATTCAGTTACTGCTCAATCTCCTCAGGTAACTTTTTTTCCACTAAAATTGCAGCTAACTTCTGCAAAAAGCTGATATCATTGTGTCACTCAGAAATCTTACACTGTATCAGAGTTGCTGCACCAAATAACAGCCAGCACACCCAAGCTTGTTTGGAGCAATGAATAGTCAGTACAGTGGCAGGTTTCATTTCAAAACTGCAGTGGAATTAAAGAAGCTTTTACTTTCTCAGGCACTAGAAATGTTTGAGTGTATCACTACTAAGAAAAAGTACATTCTTTCTGTGCATTTTTCCTCTTCTGCTCATATCTGTTTATTTCTATAACGTATGAAGTTCTAGTCATCACATGTAATTTAGGGGAAAAATGTCTCATAATGACAGAATCAAGGAACTCCTGAAGTAGCCTGAAATTCATATAGTAAAACACATTGGGTTAAAATCTTGTCTTTAGCTGTAGGACTTGGAGGGTGTAAGGTAGACACTTCGCCATTCTTAGAGGTCAGTTCAACAGCAAAATATGTTAGGTGTAAATTAAGTGTCAGACAATATGCTGGGTTCCTAGTGGGTGTTGGGAACAGAAAGAGGAATAGGTTGAAATGGCTTTTCTTGAGGGCCTCACAGTCTGGTAGGGCAATAAGACAATATGATACATTGTAAGGACAACCAGAGAGGGCTTTGAGGTCCTAGTGGAGGGACATATCTTCTTTTGCAGTTACATTCATTTTCTGATTTGTATCACTTGTAACTCTAGGGTGCTGGCTATCGATAGTCTTTTAGTTCTAGTAAACCGGGATCATCATTCCCTAGTCCCTGTAACCTATACAGTCTCTCTTGGGATCCATGGCTATGTCCCTGATCTTTGATCTCTGTCCTCCTCTTGGTTTGAGACAGTTCTCAATACCTACTACCAGAATACAGCTGATATTCCTGGGTTTTCAAACTGCTCCTTTGTCTCACCTGGTTACACACTTCTGGCTTTTTCACTCCAGGTTTTTCCTCTATCTCTCTTCCTGTGTCCAAACCACAGCAACCCAGTCACAGAATTCTGTTGGCAAGTTGCTGAATGCAGCTGCCAGACAGAGACTTCTGTCTGTTGTTTCAAAAGGCCAGCAGATTTACTGTTGTGTCATGGAACCCTAGGGGACACCTAGCCCTTTCTAGTTGCCACTTTAAGAGACAATTAGGTCAGATTAGGTCCAGTAGAATGGAAATTTAATTAAGCAAATTATTTCATATTTATTCAGTGAGCATTTACTGAGCACATTTTGGGTGTCTGGCACTGTGCTAGGAAGTGGAAATTCAGAAACGCTCTCATGTAATTGACAGCCAAACAGGGGACACTGACATCAAACCAGATAGTTACACTGTCATGGAAGCTAAATGGAGACTTTGAGGGGGCAGAGGACAGAGCTGGAGAACTAAAGAAACTTCCACAGAAACGGTAACATTTCAGCTGGTCTTAAGAGACCAGGACTTCATCAAGGAGTACAGAACAGTCTGTTCCGAGGCATCGGAGTGGGAGAGAATGCAGTGTGATTGGGGAACGATTTTAATACAGCTGTGGGAAGAAGAAAGAGGATTCAGGGGATTGACAAGTTCTGCCTGAGATCTAAGTGGATTGTTCTCCTGCCTGTGCATTTCCCGTTGTGTTTTTCCTCTCCTGATGTGGAGGAGAATCTCCATTTCCTCTCTTCCTGCTAGAGACAAGATATTTAATAACTCACTATTCTCAAAATACTGATTTCAACATGTTTTGGGGGAAAATGTTACATTTTGACGGTGACCAGGGACGCTAAACTTTATCAGGTGGTATCCAGCTGATCTGAAAGAATGAATACAATTCTTTAAAAGTGAAATTTAGCCAGCAGTTTACGTTTAACGAGCAGTTAAAACACTTGCTGTATCTGATTCAAAGTTCTACCATCATACAAAATGGGGCCCTGCAGCTTATAAACAACTGCTCTCAGGGTATATGCCCAGTAGTGGGATTGCTGGGTCATATGGTAGTTCTATTTTTAGTTTTTTAATCCCACCAGCAGTGCAAGAGGGTTCCCTTTTCTCCACACCCTCTCCAGCATTTATTGTTTCTAGAGTTTTTGATGATGGCCAATCTGACCGGTGTGAGATGATATCTCATTGTCGTTTTGATTTGCATTTCTCTAATGATTAATGATGTTGAGCATTCTTTCATGTGTTTGTTGGCGATCTGTATATCTTCTTTGGAGAAATGTCTATTTAGTTCTTCTGCCCATTTTTGGATTGGGTTGTTTGTTTTTTTGTTATTGAGCTGCAAGAGTTGCTTATAAATTTTGGATATTAGTCCTTTGTCAGTTGCTTCGTTTGCAAATATTTTCTCCCATTCTGAGGGTTGTCTTTTGGTCTTGTTTATGGTATCCTTTGCTGTGCAAAAGCTTTTAAGTTTCATTAGGTCCCATTTGTTTATTTTTGTTTTTATTTCCATTTCTCTAGGAGGTGGGTCAATAAGGATCTTGCTGTGATTTATGTCATAGAGTGTTCTGCCTATGTTTTCCTCTAAGAGTTTGATAGTGTCTGGCCTTACATTTAGGTCTTTAACCCATTTTGAGTTTTTTTTGTATATGGTGTTAGGCAACGTTCTAATTTCAAAAAGAGTCATGTACCACAATGTTCATTGCAGCACTATTTACAATAGCCAGGACATGGAAGCAACCTAAGTGTCCAATGACAGATGAATGGATAAAGAAGATGTGGCACATATATACAATGAAATATTACTCAGCCATTAAAAGAAACGAAATTGAGTTATTTGTAGTGAGGTGGAGGTACTTGGTGTCTGTCATACAGAGTGAAGTAAGTCAGAAAGAGAAAAACAAATACCGTAAGCGAGCACATATATATGCAATCTAAAAAAAAAAAAAAGTTTGGTTAGAACCTAGGACAGGAATAAAGACGCAGATGTAGAGAATGGACTTAAGGACACGGGGAGGGGGAAGGGTAAACTGGGATGAAGTGAGAGGGTGGCATGGACATATATACACTACCAAATGTAAAATAGATAGCTAGTGGGAAGCAGCCGCATAGCACAGGGAGATCAGCTCAGTGCTTTGTGACTACCTAGAGGGCTGGGATTGGGAGGGTGGGAGGGAGACTCAAGAGAGGGGAGATATGGGATTATAAGTGTACATAGAGCTGATTCACTTTGTTATACATCAGAAACTAACACAACAATGTAAAGCAATTATACTCCAATGAAGATGTTAAAAAAAATGATAAACAACTGCTCTAGTAACGTAATTTACACACATAAAATGACCTAGACAGCTTACAGTCGTCAAGGAGAGCCTTTGTGTTCTTAAACTGAAATACTAATATGATGAGTAAGAAGATGATTCATACTATAAGCATTCACACTTCGGGAATTTTAATTTTTCAAGACTGAAGATGAACAATTTGGAGAGAGATAGACCAAACTAGTGATTCTCAAGCTGGATGTACATCAGAATCACACATGGAACTCGTTAAAAATAAAGGAGGAAGGATCTGGAAGTCAAAATTTAAAAAAATTCCACGGGTGGCTCTGTGCACAGTCAGGTTTGTAAATTCCAGGGTCCGATGACCTTTTGTGATACGTACAGTCATAAGACTGTTAGGCAGTTTTCTCTGTGAATAACTAAATGATGTAAAAATAATCCACCTGAATCTAAAAACACAATACAGATGAATGTATATGTAAAACAGAAACAGACTCACAGACATAGAAAATAAATTTGTGGTTACCAAATGGGAGGTGGGGGGAGGGATAAATTAGGAATATGGGATTAAAGTATATAAACTACTATATCTAAAATAGATAAGCAACAAGGATTTACTTATAGTACAGAGAATTATACCCATTATCTTTCAATAACCTATAATGGAATATAATCTGCAAAAATACTGAATCACTATCCTCTATACCTGAAACTAACACAATCCTATAAATCAACTATATTTCAATGAAAAAAAAACCCACCTATTCAAGATTGAATTCTATATATAAAGAATTTGTTGGAATAGAATGCCCAAGTGTTTTTTTGAATTGTGTAAGATTGTTTTAAAAACCGTATTCGACCTCAAACCATTCTGTGGGTCCAGTATAGCAATAGATACACAATATATACACTATATATAGTTCAATATAACTGAGAGGAATCTAGAGTTTACCTGTTCTTTGTGTTCTTCTCATTCCTATTAGCAATACTTCTCTCACTTTTGGTCATTGATTCATAAGTGTCTTCACCCCCAGGCAAACACAGGTGGGAATGTGCTGTTGCTTCTCTTGGTGAAAGCAGGTAACCACTTCTTCTCTTTTTCCTTTTTCTCCTTGTCCCTCTTTCCTCCAAGTTACTTCCCTGTTTCTTATCAAGATGAATGTAAAGTTGGAGAAGTGTACAGAAAAAAGGTTTAGGGAAAATGGAAAAAGTGTTGTGAGAGAGAAAATAAAATAAAAATAAGAAATGAAAGCCTTAAAGACAGTCTGTTACTTTGCTATAGGAATAGAGACTAATGCAGGCCTTGCAGATTGAGATAAATTAGATGGAAAGAGTCATGGTCACTAGCAATTGGCAAAGCTTTTAAAGTATTCTTTTGAACTTTTAAGACTTCTTTCTGAAGATGTGTGAAGTGCAAGAGGATTCTTCCAGGTGTCTAAAGGGATGGAAACTGTCCTGCTTCCTCTTCCATGGCTTGGAAAGCAGCCTTTAATACAAAGATTCCTAAAGTGGGATGTGGGAGGAACAGGGAAACAGAAAATCAGCTTTGACACAAGAAAAGAACTTGAAAATGGGAAAATCCAAAAGACAAGCACTGAAAAATATATAATTGCTTAGATGTCATCTGTGGTTCTATGTGGACGAAATTTTCACTAAAGGCATAATGTAAGGAGGTCATGGTTTTGAAGACTCTTTGGTGAAAGGGTAAAGGTTTAGGCAGCTGTATATGGAGTTCATTCCATAATTTTTTGAGGTTCACTTTTATTTTTAATAATGGAAGCAAATATAAGTTACCATCTAAATTTAGACTTGCTAGTGGATTTGAGGCATGGACATCATAAATTCACAGGATTTTGGCAACTCTGACCCATCTGAAGGCCTTTGTGGGAGGAAGGGAGATTTAGTGAGCCAGAGGAAATAAAATTTAAGTTTTAATTTCAGATGCACACTAGGCTTAGCGACTTGCACAAGTGGTGGTTTCTAAAGCAATCTCACAACTGTGAAATGGGGAGGAGATAATGAGCAGTCATTTTAATGACCCAACATAGTAAATGCTTACTTGTCATTCACAGTACATATCCATCTCAAGTCAGCAGGCATGTCCTGCTCATTGTAGCCACTTAGGGACACAGGGTGATGGAGGCTCTATCTTGATACATGTTTTTATAATCACCAAAGCAAGGAAAGATGATGCAGTAAGTCACCTTTCTTAAAGTTTCTGCCAGAAAGTGACACATGTTAGTTCTGCTCATAATTGAAAAGCAAGTCATGGGACCACATCTAACCTCAAAGCGGGAAGAGAAGGGCAATCCTCACACCCGGTCATAGAATAGGAATATATGCAAACAATTCCATTGCTGAGCACACGTAGCAAAGGCCATTTAATACAACCTAAATGAATGCGTGTGAAGAGCACAAGTATAGGGCTGAGAATAACTTATCCTGTCATAGTAAATGGTTACTTTAAGTAGTCACTGACCCTAAACTCTAGAGCCTTAGCTCTTGACAGGATCCCATGTATTAGAGCAGCGGTCCCCAGCCAGGGGCTGGTTTCATGGAAGACAATTTTTCCATGGACTGGCGGGGTGGGGGGGAGATGATTTCAGGATGATTCAAGCGCATTACATTTATTGTGCACTTTATTTCTATTATTATTACATTGTAATATATAATGAAATAATTATACACCTCACCATAATGCAGAATCAGTGGGAGCCCTGAGCTTGTTTTCCTGCGACTAGATGGTTCCATCTGGGAGTGATGGGAGACGGTGACACCCGAAGTGTGTTGCTTATGCCCAGTCTACTCCGTAAGATGCAGCTTAATTGTCACTTGCCACTCACTGATAGGGTTTTGATATGAGTCTGCAAGCAACTGATTTATTATGGTCTCTGTGCAGTCAAACCTCTCTGCTAACGATAATCTGTATTTGCACCTGTTCCTCAGCACTAGCATCACCACCTCAGCCCCACTTCAGACCTTCAGGCGTTAGATTCTCATAAGGAGTGCGCAACCTAGACCGCTTGCATGCACAGTTCACATTAGGGTTTGCACTCTGATGGGAATCTAATGCCGCCGCTGATCTGGCAGGAGGTAGAGCTCAGGCGGTAATGCAAGTGATGGGGAGCGGTTGTAAACACAGATGAAGCTTCTCTCACTCACCTGCCGCTCACCTCCTGCTGTGTGGCCTGGTTCGTAACAGGCCACAGACCAGTACCGGGGGTTGGGGACCCCTGTATTAGAGTGTAGTTTCTCCTTCTGATGACATACTTCCACACCTTTTTATCTTGCAGTCAGAGGGTACCATCCTTTGGCTTCCAGAGTTTAATGATTCTTTTCCTTTTTCCCAGGATAAAGACAACCCATTTTCACCTCAGCCTTACTGACACTGGCATTACCCATTTCTCTTAAGATAAATCTTCTTCCACCACTTCACCACATGTGACATGGTCTTCATGACCCAGGTAAATACAGTATTCAACAGACTAGTTCCTAGTGGGCTGTTCAATCTGAATGTGGGAGCTTTCTTCCCCTCTCACTCTCTTTTTTCTTCTACCGTATCTCACTCCTTCCTTGATTGAGGTCTTGGGTAAAAATGAAAAATGGTTGAGGATCTGTTGGCATAATACTGGAAGTTCTGTTATGAGAAGTGGTCAAATCAAGTTATTGGGTCTCCTAGCTACAGCAAACCCTGGAGTGGTATAAGGCACATTATTCTTTGCCCCTGAGGTAGTCATATTAATTTGCATGAATTTGTCCCCTCTTGAAACACTGGAGAAAAGTTTCTCTGCTTCCTTGTTTCTCCAATTGCAATGCTATAGGATTTGCTTTTCCTTAGCCTCAGGTTTGGGGTATAGTTTTTGGCTCAAATGCATAACTTCCCTGATCCCTTGGAGTTCCCAAGGGGTCAAAAAAATCTGCTCTCTCTCTCCCTCTGTCACACACACACACACACACACACACACACACACACACACACAGCTACACAAATTCCCAGGGATATTTCTTTGATGGTCAACCCTCTCAAAGAACTTCAACCTTCAAATGCTTGCCCTAGGCCTCTCCACTCCTGGGACTGTAGCTCCTTCCTAATGCAGAGGTAAACTAAGTTCTGTTCTTGCCTTTAACTTTATAGCAGGTGTGTCATAAAGGCTATTCCAGGGTGCCCATTTTAGTTGTTGTTTTGCTTTGGAGATAATGCAGAATGGGACTTGGAAAGAATAAGACATCAGCAACACACACTCAAGTACCATCTTTCCAAAATATCTACTCACAGAAACATTTGCTTACCCCATCTGAAGGGATAATTATTGATGGGAGGATACATTTTTGTATATTCCTAGGCTTGTTTATGGCTTCTACAATATTCTTTCCTTGGGCTACTTCCTGCCCAAATTCTCTCTCTTTGGTGATAATATAAAAATAATTATTTTAAGTGGCATTTCTGAGCATTTATGGTATGCCAGATTCTGTGTTAAGCACTTTTTGCATATTATTTCATTTACTTCTCTTCACAGGCCCACGTGTAGGTGTTGTTTTTTCAGTTTTACAGATTCCAATTCCAAGATTACCAAGGAATTAGAAGAAGAGTCTGATTTTGAATCTAGGTGTTTATCACTCAGTTCATATGCTCCATGTATATAGATAGATTATTCTTCTTCTGTCTAACGGTGGCTCATAGTTCTTTATATTTACTTACATAATAATAGTATTGAATGATACTTAAGTGATCTCTATGTGCTCAGCCTCCCTTTAAGAGAAAAAAATAGAAAGAAAAACAACAAACAAAAGGAAAAAACAAATGAAAATCCAATAACCCAATGTTAAATAGCAATTTCATACTATAGTTTTATCTGCCAGCCACTCCATTGAGGTTGTGACTGTTATATAGAGAAATGAATCAATTGCCCCTTTTGCTAGTCTCAGTTTCCAGGCTGAGCACGTCTCTATGTTGAATGTAGTTCAGACGGACCCTTAACCCTTAGCTGAAGTCACTGACTTCATCTAGGGCTCATCAAAGGAAACCCCAACAGGAAAAAACACAGGGAAGAAAACTGCTCTTAAAGAGTGATGTGTATCAGTTTCCAATATGGCACCCTACTTAGGGATTTTTAAGGATAATTTTGATCAGGCTCATTCTTACCTTCTGCTGGAATCAGAGCACACCATGACACTTTCATCATGACATATGCAATATCAGAGAAGGGACCTTAAAAGCCATTTGGAACAACCCCCTCAAAGTATAAAGACAAGGAAACTCAGGCAGAATAAGTTAAATGGCACATCTAACAAGACTAGAATGAGTTACCCCAACCCCACCCTGTGGGCAGTAGGCAGTGGTCAGGACTAGCATTCAATGCCTGAGTTACAGACCCAGCTCTGTCGTTACCATCTGTGTGCCTATGAGATTTATTTTTGTCCATTCACAGATGTTGAATAAAATAATATCTCCCTTTTTTCTTTTCATTGCTGGTAAGTGAAATAATCCATGTAAACCTGACTTCTAAAATACTAGTATAAATATAAGGAATTATATTGTTATAATTTTATCTATACTAGGCTGCCTCTTAGCCCCGTCTCTTCTGCTTCCTCTGTCTCTAAATTCATAACTGTCTACTGTTTGATGCTTCTCTATCTGTAGTAAACCAGTAGGTTTGTAATTTTGACCCCTGTGCAGATGTTTCCCACATGCTTATAGGGCATAAGCTTGGGTTAAGAGTGCAAAAAGAATCAGACTGTGTGGGTAGGAGATATGTGAGCCTCTCTGTTAGAAGGAAGAAAGAAAGAATTCTCAAGTTTGATGCCTCACAGCTTTCTTCTTCATCTTTCCAGGAAACTAACAATTTTTATGACAGCAGAGTATAAACAGGCTTGTGAAGAAGGTCCAGAAAAAGGGCTTGATTAGCTATTTATGTGTCCACTAGTATATAAGGTGTTCCATGTGGGAGTGACAGTTGCTTTTTTCTCAACTCAGAGGTTTTTGTGCTCACTCAATGTGATGGTCCTGAAACCTAGACTTGATGAGTGAGATTAGTAGTATCACATGTGGGTTAAAAGTATCTTTGGGTAAAAACATCCTGGGTGGAGTGAAAGCTCTGAGAAAGTCCAGTTTTGTGACTTTAAGCAAATTATTTAATCTTTCTGAGTCAGGATTTCCTCATGTTAAAAATGGAAACACGGATGTGGCAATCTCCATTCATCAGTTGTAACAAAGGTACCACTGTGGTAGGAGATGTTGATAATGGGGGCATCTGTGCATGTGTGGGGGTAGGGGATTTATGGGAAGTCTCTACCTTTCTCTCAATTTTGCTGTGAACCTAAAGCTGTGTAAAAATAAGTCTTCAAATAGTAAAAGATATAGATATACTGTTTTTACTAACCTTACTAGTGTTGCTGTGAGAAGGATCTAATTATGGATGTATGATACTATGCATAGAAAATCCTAAAGATGCCACCAGAAAACTACTAGAGCTAATCAATGAATTTAGTAAAGTCACAGTATACAAAATTAATACACAGAAATCTCTTGCATTCCTATACACTAACAATGAAAGATCAGAAAGAGAAATTAAGGAAACAATCCCATTTATCATTGCAACAAAAAGAATAAAATACCTAGGAATAAACCTACCTAAGGAGGCAACAGACCTATATGCAGAAAATTATAAGATACTGATGAAAGAAGTCAAAGACGACACAAACAAATGGAGAGATATACCATGTTCTCAGATTGGAAGAAGCAATTGTGAAAATGACTATACTACAGAAAGCAATCTACAGATTTAATGCAATCCCTGTCAAACTACCAATGGCATTTTTCACAGAACTAGAACAAAAAATTTCACAAATTGTATGGAAACACAAAAGACCTCAAATAGCAAAAGCAATCTTGAGGGGGAAAAAAAACAAAAAACGGAGCTGGAGGAATCAGGCTCCTTGACTTCAGACTATACTACAGGGCTACAGTAATCAAGTATGGTACTGGCACAAAAACAGAAATATAGATCAATGGAACAGGACAGAAAGCCCAGAGATAAACCCATGCACCTATGGTCACCTAATCTATGACAAAGGAGGCAAGAATATACAATGCAGCAAAGACAGCCTCTTCAATAAGTGGTGCTGGGAAAAATGGACAGATACATGTAAAAGAATGAAATTAGAACCCTCCTTAACACCATACACAAAAATAAACTCCAAATGGATTAAAGACCTAAATGTAAGGCCAGATACTGTAAAACTCTTAGAGGAAAACAGGCAGGACACTCTTTTTTTGTTTCGTTTTGTTTTTTTTGTTTTTTTTGTTTTTTTTTTTTTTTTTTTGTTTTTTTTTTTTTTTTTTTTTTTTTTTGCAGTACGTGGGCCTCTCACTGTAGTGGCCTCTCCCGTTGCAGAGCACAGGCTCCGGACGCGCAAGCTCAGCGGCCATGGCTCACGGGCCCAGCCGCTCCGCAGCATGGGGGATCTTCCCAGACCGGAGCACGAACCCGTGTCCCCTGCATCGGCAGGCGGACTCTCAACCACTGCACCACCAGGGAAGCCCAGGACACTCTTTGATATAAATCACAGCAAGATCTTTTTTGACCCACCTCCTAGGGTAATGAGAATAACATAAACAAATAGGACCTAATTAAATTAAAAGCTTTTGCACAGCAGAGGAAACCATAAAATAGATGAAAAGACAGTCCTCAGAATGGGAGAAAATATTTGCAAATGAAGCAACTGACAAAGGATTAATCTCCAAAATATACAAATAGCGCATGCAGCTCAATATCAAAAAAACAAACAACCCAATCAAAAAATGGGTGGAAGACCTAAATAGACATTTCTCCAAAGACATACAGATGACCAACAAACACGTGAAAAAAATTATTAGAGAAATGCAAGTCAAAACTACAATTAGATATCACCTCACACTGGTCAGAATGGCCATTATCACAAAATCTATAAACATTAAATGCTGGAGAGGGTGTGGAGAAAAGGGAACCCTCTTGCACTGTTGGTGGGAATGTAAATTGATACAGCTACTATGGAGAACAGTATGGAGGTTCCTTAAAAAACTAAAAATAGAACTACCATATGACCCAGCAATCCCAATCCTGGGCATATACCCAGAGAAAACCATAATTCAAAAAGAGTCATGCACCCCAATGTTCATTGCAGCACTATTTACAATAGCCAGGACATGGAAACAACCTAAATGTCCGTCAACAGAGGAATGGATAAAGAAGATGTGGTACATATATACAATGGTATATTACTCAGCCATAAAAAGGAATGAAATCGGGTCATTTGTAGAGACATAGATGGAGCTAGAGACTGTCATACAGAGTGAAGTAAGTCAGAAAGAGAAAAACATATATTGTATATTAACGCATATATGTGGAATCTGAAAAAAAATTGATACAGACGACCTTATTTACAAAGCAGAAATAGAGGCACAGACGTAAAGAACAAATGTATGGATCCCAAGGGGGAAGGGAGGTGGGGAGGGATGAATTGGGAAATTGGGATTGACATATATACACTATTGATACTATGTATAAAATAGATAACTAGGGCTTCCCTGGTGGCACAGTGGTTGGGAGTCTGCCTGCCGATGCAGGGGACGCAGGTTCGTGCCCCGGTCTGGGAAGATCCCACATGCCGCGGA
>NC_041233.1:48638618-48710262 GCF_002837175.3 Physeter macrocephalus
GCGGAGCGGCTGGGCCCGTGATCCATGGCCGCTGAGCCTGCGTGTCCGGAGCCTGTGCTCTGCAACGGGAGAGGCCACAACAGTGAGAGGCCCGCGTACTGCAAAAAAAATAAATAAATAAAACAAAAACAAAACATAACTAATGAGAACCTACTGTATAGCAGCACAGGGAACTCTTCTCAATGCTCTGCGGTGACCTAGATGGGAAGGAAATCCAAAAAAGAGAGGATATGTGTATACATATAGTTGATTCACTTTGCTGTACAGTAGAAAGAAACTAACACAACATAGTAAAGCAACTCTAATAAAGATTTTTTTTTAAATCATGGTGTTTTTAAAACATAATTGCAAATTCACAGTTCCCATCTAGGCTTGGAGTGTATGTCCCTTCTCCTCAAACTTGGACAAAACTTTGTGATGACCTGGATGAAGAGAATGCAGTTAAAGGACACAGCATGGCTTTTGAGTTTAGGCTGGAAAAGACCATGCAGCTTCTGCCTGTCTTCTCCTGGGATTCTGGCAATCTTCACCTGCCAAGTAAGAAGTCTAACTAATCCAAGTTCACTATTTGGAGAGATCCCAAAGAGAGAGGGAGGAAGAAAAAGACAGAAAGACAGAGAGAGAAAGAGGTGTCTGAGCCTCATTTGGTCCAGTGCCCAATTTCTGAGTCTTCTAGCCCAGGTGCCATGTGAGTGAAGAAGCTTTCAAGACGATCCCAGCCCTAACCCTTGTCTACCTGCATCTGTCTGAGAGACCCCCAGCATGAACCACCTAACTGAGCCCAGTCAACCCTCCGAACCTTGAGAAATAGTAATAATAATAAATAAATTATTGGTGTTTAAGGCATTATTTTTGTTATACCAGAACAGAGCTTAACACCTAAGGTATTGTTCTAAGTTTCTCTCTGTATGCTTAACTCATTTAATCCATTTAACTCATTTAATATAATAATAGCTCTATTATTCTTCCTATTTTACATATTGGATAGTTGATGTACAGAGAAGTTAAATGCATCAGGTGGGTTTTTTTCTGTGTAACAAATAACCCCCTATCTAGTAGCATAAAATAATAATTCTGCTGATCTGGGTGTGGCTGAAATGATCTTAGCTGGCCTCGTTCATGCATCTGTAAGTAGCTGTTGGCTCACTGAGGGGTGGGGAGTCTGCAGTGGCCTCACTCACTCACACTTCTGGCCATTGATGAGTTGTTATCTGGGGATACTGGGGTGACTGGGCCATGTCATCTTTCATCACCTAGCAGGCCAGTCTGGGCTTGTTCACATGGTGGTGGCAGCATTCCAGGAGAACAAGTGAAGCATTGAAGGGCTCCTGAGGTCTAGCCCTGGGACTAGTACCATGTCATTTCTGCCATATTTTGTTCATTAGAGCCAGTCACAAGACCAGCCCAGAGCCATGGGGTGAGGAAAATAGAATCTGCCTATTGATGGAAAATCATGTTACAAAGGGTGAGGATACAAGAAGGAGATTCTTAGGGCCATTTTGCAACAATTGGCCATATTATGTAACTCTCCCATTCCTATACAGGTTATAAGTGACAGAGCCAGGATCTGAACCCAGGCAGCAGGGCTCCAAAAAACATATTTTACTGCACTGCCTCTGAGTATATTATAGCTATTATTCTTGGTGAAAACCACCTTAAAAGACAGGCTGGCTCTCATATCAAATCAGGATCCCAAGGCTTTCAGAGTATGTTAGAGCAGATAGTTTGAAATCTTTGCTTAACTACTTGCCAGCTCTTTGTTCTTGGGTAGTTTACTCAAACTCCTCAAATTTCAATGTCCTTCTATGAAAAATGATAATTTTTGTAAGAATTAAACAAGATAATAAGAGTCAGTTCTACCGTAACATGACATATGCTTTCCCTAAAATCACTGTACTATGCAAAATTACAAAATAAATACCACAAGCTTACAGGAAAGATGAGGTTCACTAAAACATCGGTGAAACACAACAAAAAAAAAGAAGAGGACACTTTAATGAAAATGGTAGTGCAATTTTACATGATAAGTGGTTAAGAAATATATAGCTACTACAATAAATATGTCCCTTTATGGGGAAAAAGACCTGGAGTTTTCTGTGGAACTGAGTGTCCAAAGCGTTGCAGCTTGTGGGTTATCGTGGAGTGGTGGATGGAGAGTTATCTGAAATTGGAAGGAAAGTTGTGACACTGGATATGGCTGAGTTGACTCATAACATGTGGGGAACTGAGGCAGCTGGTAGGTGTTATACGTATGTATATGTATGTGCTTTGTGTGTTCATAACAGTTGGATTCAGCAGAGTAAAGTTTTTGTTTTGGCCTAGGGGTTCCTGCAGACAAAATAGTGTATAAGCAAACGAATTCTCATCATGTTCCAACCATTCCCTAATATATCAATTGTTTTGGAACAAGTTTGTGTTTTCAAAACAAGCATTTAAGCAGAACTGACTGCGGAGTGAACATACATCCACCACTTATTACCACTCAATAAATATTAGCTCATGACTATTAATAATGAGGACTCATCGAACGTAGAAAAAAGACAGACGCTATTCAATGGCATTAATGCATGTGAAGACAGAATATGTGGGTGTCCAGCAAGGAATCTAGAAAAAGGAAGGCCAGTGAGCAAGAATTGTTAATCTGTTTCCAGCACTGGCCAGAGAATCCAAGTGTCCTGCCTTCCTGGCAGGTCAATCTCAATTTGGAAATGGATGTGTCAGGCTTAATGACACCAGTTCTTAAGGCCATCCACATTCCTCCTCCGCTCCGAGTCCATGCTCACCCAGCAAACTTCAGATGATGATTTACCTCCTCATGTCTTTAGCAGGCTGCATTCTCCTGCTGACATAAACATTTGGAACCACTTGGCAGTTACATTTCTTAGTATAAATTGCTAAATTGGCACTCTGCTTTGTACATCAGTCTCTTGTAAATTCCCAGGATTAATCAACTACAAGCACACTGACACATTCCACTTTCTGGATCTGCAAAGCTGAGGAACAGATGCTGGAATGCTGTGACCCTGAGACGTGACTGCGCCCTGCCAGGCCCAACAGCTGCCTCTCCAGATGACACATTTACCCCTTCTCCAACCGCAAGTGTACTGGCATGTAACTGCAGCAGATCTGGACACACGTGCATGTGAGCAAATAGAAGGTAGGATGCGTCTAAGGTTCCATTTCTTGTGGAATTCGGACCAGTTTCTTTTTTCATTAGCAATTCATTTCAATAGCTGGAATCTGAACTTCAGTCAGAGCATCTTTAGTTATAACAGTTGGAGTTTGGATAGCTGACTTTGAATGAATTTGCACCTGCAAAAACTGATTTTTCTTTTTCTTCAGGGGGTAAATTACCTTAGAAAGAAAAAGAGTATGACATTCAGCTGTCTACTCTATTCCCTATTCAATTTGAACCAAACCTGAACTAACAAAAAGCATGCATGATTAGTGTCATCAAAGACAGAACTTAGAGAGAAATAGACTCTTTTCTTATTTTTTTTCATTGCAATACTGTCAGACATCTAACTCCCTGATTGGGTCTGAAATGCACCACTTTTGAAGATGCCAGGTTTGCAATCTTTTCTACTACCAGTTGAGAGAATTTGTCGGCTTTACCTATGGATGAGCACATAATAGTGCAAACAAACCAAAAATCTTCAAAAAAATGTTTGCAGATATTTGTTGTAGTTTAAAGGCAAAAATAATTGGCCAATTAGGTAAATTGGAACCATTACCATTCTCTGAAATTTTTCAAAACTTGTAAAGTTCAATATATCAATACCTGTCATTTTATAAGAATACCTTAATATTTAACTCAATTGTAGATTGTATATTTCAAGGATGAAACACCAATTTTCTATGGCTGCATGCATTTTCATTGTCTTTAAGTATTCACTCAATAAGTTAATGATTTGTTCAAAAAACATTTATTAAATGCATTAATTCAATTCCTGGCAGCATATTATGTGCTGAAGGTATAACAATTGTATGATCCCTGGCCTCTAAGAGCTTGATGTTGGCTTGATGCAAAATACAAATAAATGAATGCTTCTGCAAATCATTCATTCATGTATTCAACACATCTTTATTGAGCACGTAAATGTCAGGAATTATTCAAAACATTGGAAATGCAACAATGAACCCAAGGTACAAGGTTCCTGCTTTGGTAAGCTTGCATTGTAGGAAACAGTCAATGAATAAGTAAACAAACAAGATAATTTCAGATGGCCCTGAGAGCTATGAATAAAGTAAAGTGGGTGAATTGATACAGATGATGCACTAGGGAGCACAGTACTTTTCTGGGATCATTAGGAACAGCTTCTCGGAGTAGGTGACATCTATGCTGAGATCTGAATATGAGCAAGTGGCCAGCTGCGAGCATCTGAAAGAGGAGTTTTCCATGCAGGGGAGCAACAATTTCAAAAGAAACAAGTTTGGCATGAGAGAAGAACAAGTTTGGCGTGTTGGAGACACCATAAGCAAGCCAGCGTGGCTAGAGCAGGACATGGGCTCATAGATGTAGGCAGGGACCTCGAGACCACGGTAAAGCATTGAAATTTTATCCTAAGTGTTATAGGAGCTGCTGTGATGGGGAGTTGTTGAAAATTGAAATAGCCTGACTCATGTTTTTAAAAGATTGTTCTGGCAGTTTGTGCAGGGGCTAGATAGAATTGGGTCAGGAAGTTGGCTTTTGCTCTAACCCATGGGGAGATGGGTGACGGCAAACACAATCTCAGCAGTGACTCGAGTTACTGTGTGATTGGTGTTATAACACTGTATATAAAAAGAGCCATGAAAGCACAGATGCAAGTGGGTTTAATTCTGTTTTGGAAGGTTGGGACTTCATCAGGAAGGGCTTGTGGACTGCTACATGTGAGACTAAAGCAGAGATTGGCAAATTTCTGTGGAGGATCAAAGGGAAACATTTTAAGCTCTGAGAGATATATAGTTACCTGTTGCAACTATTCGATTTTGTTGTTAAAGCTCAAAAGCACCTATAGATAATGTGTAAATAAATGGGTATGGCTGTGTCCCCGTAAAACTTTATTGACAAAAACAGGCAGCCAGTGGATTTGGCCTGTGGGCTGTGGTTTGGCCACCTCTGGTCTAAAGGTTATTGTTTCCCGCACTGCTGAGTTTCTTCTTTTCCTCCCTTATGTCTTATGCCATTTCTCTTCACCCTCACTCTTCTGATTTCATTTATATTAACTTTGAGAACCCAGTTATTTTTACATTCATTGAACTAATTTACAGCATTGTCAACCATGATGGCCCTCACACCCCAAAATTTTGCTCAAAGGATTGGTCTGATGGCCTGTGATAGGCCTGAAACCTGCCCTAGACTCACAGCAACTTCTTTTTTTAATATATCTTTTTAAAAATAATTTTTATTAGAGTATAGTTGATTTACAATGTTGTTTTAGTTTCAGGTGTACAGCAAAGTGATTCAGTTATACATATATTCATTCTTCTTTTTTTAACATCTTTATTGGAGTATAATTGCTTTACAATGTTGTGTTAGTTTCTGATGTATAACAAAGTGAATCAGCTATATGTACACTTATAATCCCATATCCCTCCTCTCTTGAGTCTCCCTCCCACCCTCCCTATCCCACCCCTCTATGTGGTCAAAAAGCACCGAGCTGATCTCCCTGTGCTATGCAGCTGCTTCCCACTAGCTATCTATTTTACATTTGGTAGTGTATATATGTCCATGCCACTCTCTCACTTCATCCCAGCTTACCCTTCCCCCTCCCCGTGTCCTCAAGTCAATTCACTACGTCTGCGTCTTTATTCCTGTCCTGCCCCTAGGTTCGTCAGAACAATTTTTTTTTAGATTCCATATATATGTGTTAGCATACAATATTTATTTTTCTCTTTCTGACTTACTTCACTCTGTATGACAGACTCTAGGTCCATGCACCTCTCACACCAACTTCTTAGTGGAAAACCTACAGCAGTCTTCATTTCTTAATCACTGCTCTATCTCTCAAGTTCATTTTCTGGCACTGAAGTTGATTGATTACAAAGATATTGGAGTCATATTTTATTAGTCACTGTCTTCAGCTCCTATATGCAATAAAATAGAAAGTTCTATGGACTCTTCCTCCTAAAGTTTTCCATCCAGCTATTACCATTGACATAAGTCATGATCCAACCAGTAAACAAAATACTCTAAGTATTTAAGATTTAGCAGAGTGACGGGGTGTCACCAGTGGTGAATCTAAAGAGGTATATAGGGAGCATTAAGATAACTCAGAGATTAGCACTAACAACCCTAGGCAGGGGTGGGGTGGGGGCAGAGAAAGGAGCTGGGGTTACTGTAGCCCAGGGACTACAGTCACCAGGCAGAAAGTAGAATTCCTGCTTTTTGGCAGGAGCCATGGAAGAGACACTGCTATTGCTGAGACAATGCCCGACATAGGGAAGGAGAAGGGAAAATCTGTTCCTTCCTTCCTCCCTTCCTTCCTCTCCACAATCACCTGCCTGTCCTTCCACAGGCCAAACTTAGCCAGAAGCCAGCTGCCACAAGAGCCTGCACAACAAAGTGAGACACAGCAGAGCAGAGAAAAGGCAAGGAGCAGATCTGAGAGAAATAGAGATCAAAGTGAGGAAGGGACTTGATATCCTTTCCTAGATGGAAAGCTGAATGGGACACACACACACACACACACACACACACACACACACACACACAAAGGCTACCATCAGGTGGGCAGAGAGAAGAGCAAGGCCTGGAATCAGCAGGTACTCTGTGCTCTGGTTACAGATACAGGCTGAAATGTGCTTATCACAGGCAGTTAGAACAACAAAAATGTGCAGTAGCTGGTCTTACAAATCTAAATATTTTCAAATGTACTTAAGAGGGACAGTTAGCAGAGAAGCCTCCTGTTCCCCCCAGAGGGACTCACTACGAAGTTTGTTTGTCGGAAGGAGGACTGCCTCCCGGTCAGCTTCCCCAGGCCCTTACTGTCCATCTGTGATGTGAGCCGTTTGAAGGAAAAGAGTTTGGAGTTTGTCCAACCAGGCACTAGGGACAGACTGCCTCAGAGCCAGAGGTGATCCAAAACTTCTTTGTCATTCACAGCTGATTGCACAGCCTCAGCTGAGCTCACCCTGGCTGGCCTGGGATATCCTCCTTTGGTGATGGAGCTTCTCCACAAATCAGCAACTTCAGCTTTCACAATTTGTAATTTTGTGCAAACATAAACCTGACACATCTTGGATAAATATAAGGGTGATGTAACGTGCAACCCAGGCATTTTCGTTCCGTAACATCTACTAACAAACAGCTCTTCCTCAACCCATAGGGATGTCCCTTGTAGTTACGGCCAGAAAGAAGTCCTTGCTGGCTTCTTCCACTGCCTAATGTCCTTCAATACCAGGATCTAGCCCTCCAACCCTTGGGGTAATGGCATAAAAGAGCTAAATCAGTAAGATTTCAATGACTCTACTGAAGGAGATCCCTCTGAAAGAGGTACTCTTTAAGAAGCAAAGTCATGTTTCTCCTTCCCAGACCCAGAGAAAATAGCTTAGTGATCTGGAAGAGGTCATCAATGACTCCAGGTGACCTGGAACATGACAGAAGCAGTTGCAGTAGTTTGGTTTATATGCTGAGACATCACTGCCTCCTTCAACCTGATGATGTGGAGACTTCAAAAGGGAAAGTGATCGTATCTAGGACCCACAATTTCTGAGACCTAGGAAACGTCTGAATTATGTGTTTTGGAGAAATCTCAGAACTATTTGGGGAAGGTCACCCCTCCTCTCTGGCTAAGAGTATTTCTAACTAAAGAGCAAATGGGGAGTGTTCAGAGCAGGATTTTTATGGAATTAATGTAAATGCATTTCATTTGTACTCTCAGTTGGCTGGCGATGCCCAGAACATCCGGGTTTCATGAATAGTTTCCTAATAGTGAGAAAGGTCTCAAGATTGCTTTGTCTCTAGTGAAAGTGAGTACTTGAGTGACTCAAGCCCGGACACTTCTAGTAAGCAGGGATTATTGAGGGGATCTGGGGTTCCTTTTCCAGGTGATCATATGACTCTTGAAGTCCCTTCTAGTCCTCGTAGTCAAAGGTAAGAGAATTTCTGTATAACATTCTTATTGAGCAGCCCCGAAAAATTCTCTTATCTGTCCCTTGGACTCTTCTGTGTTGTCATGAGCCTGCATGTCTTTATCACTTTAGTCAGAAGTTCTTATTTTCATAATCAAGAATGTGGGAGAACACGAGGACAGAGTGGCAACAGAAAAGAATCACGAGAGGCCGCTTTGGAAAAACAAATCGTCTGTAGGCTTATAGATCTTATAGGAATTTAGTTCACAGTTGCTTTGAAGATCCTGGATGGCTGCTGAAAATCTGTGCAGTAGGATGTGAGGAACTTCAAGTGCCAAATTATGCTCTCCATCCTTCCCACTTGCCCGTATGGCCACATCAGAGTTATACAACTGATGAGAGATTTTTATAGATTTTCTCAGCAGGATAGCGCATTGATCATTTGGGGGCTTACTGAGGAAAATTGTCAAGCAGTCGATGGACGCATCCACATTGGCAAGCTGGCCCCATTACTAACCTGGTTTAAATAACTTGACAGCACAGAGTGTCAACAGTTCAGGTTCTGATGGATCACTTTGGACAGGGGAGAAACTAAATTACCCTTCCAATGGGTTGATAAGGTTGAAATATGTAAAGAGAAGCAGTTTTCTCCTTAGAAAAAGTCCACTATAACACTTGAATCATAATGTAGTAGAGCCTTACAGCAGGAAGATTAATGATAATCTACTAGAGTAAAATTAAGAATTGGGGCAATTTTATGGATGTGATAACCCAAAAGTCTCCCACTTTGCTCTGTCAGTATGGGCATAGAATGGGACTGACGTCCTACCTGGTGCTACCAGGGGAAAATGACATTTTGCAAAAACAAATGCACCAACCAAAAACCAACAACCAGTTCAAGATTATTGTGCTATTTGTGAGCTTAATTTTATTTAACCTTGTCCTTGTACGTTAATGGGTCAAGACAGAAGTCCATTGCTAGAGCTGTTATTTTCTATAGTTTATTTAAATTGCTTTGTTTGTCAGGAGAACTTCAGCCTCTTTTATTTTCTGTGTGTGCAAAAGCTTTTGTTTATAATATTAAATTTTCTACTGGATATTTTATGGTGTAGATAACCTTTATCAACTTGTTTTATCTTTGTAAAAATATTGCCGTATGCTTCTTGTGTAAATATTAAAATCCTAAAGCCATTCCTGCATGAAATTATTCTTCTTTTGCAAAGAAATTGGAGAAGCCAGCTGATTGCAGTTAACATATTAAATATAAAAGTTATTACTGCCTCCATATACTTAACCCACTTTTGCCCTTTGCTTTTACCTAAAAAAATCTTTTTCTCCCATTATTTAGAATCAGTGCAGACTCAAAACTGCCTTGGGGCTCATCAAGCCTGAGTAACAAAGTAAATCAGAGAAATGAAAAAAGGAGCAGAAAATATAGGACAAAATATTACAGTCTCCTCAAAATAGTTGTAGAATTGAGGTGAGTATGAGGTGTGGGTCTTTACTTTTCAGATATCACTTTAATTCTCTATTTCACACTGAATGTTTTGACTTGGTCATTGTAAGTACTTTTAATCAGTTGTGGTAAAATATTTTTGGCTTTCAACTTGAGTTAAAAAATATATTATGCATATACATATGACTATGAAAGTTACCTCTATATACAGAGATGGAACATGATGTTAACTTGTTTTTTGGATTAAGTAAATAGAGGAGTCTGCATTATGTCTGAAATCTTTATACAGCAAATATATTCCGAGCATATGCTAAGTCTTCTGCTAGGTGTAAGTTATGCAGATATCATGTGGTCAACATTTTTTTATACAATGTACTCAGATGTCTAAAAAAGAGTTGATACATATATTAATCAGAAAGATTTCCTTCCAAAGGGGCTGGGAGTTGTTGGAAGAACCATCTTGACAACTCAATGTATCTCAGTCTCTGCTAGGATTAAATAGTTTCCTCTTGTTTAGTTCAGTCTCTTTTGGGTTCAAGGTTCACCTTCCTACCAGGCTGTGTTTTCCTTTCAAGTGTTCATCTCATATTGTCTCCCTCCCTGCCTCCCCAAGATGGAATCTGTAAGGATAGCAAATCACTCACGTCCTTTGGAGGACAGAGGCAGCTGTTGGGTGTATGGGTCCTTGTGTCATCCTGTAGTTCTTTTTTTTTTTTTTAATTTTATTGAAGTATAGTTGATTTACAATGTTGTGCTTAATTTCTGCTGTATAGCAAGGTGACTCAGTTATACATATATACATTCCTTTTCATATTTTTTTCCATTATGGTTTATCACAGGATACTGAATATAGTTCCCTGTGCTATACAGTAGGACCTTGTTATTTATCCATTCTATATATAATAGTTTGTTTGCATCTGTTATTCCCAAACTCCCAGTCCTTCCCTGCCCGACCCCCTTTTCCCCTTGGCAACCCTAAGTCTGTTCTGTATATCTGTGAGTATGTTTCTGTTTCATAGATAAGTTCATTTGTGTAGTATTTTAGATTCTGTATATAAGTGATATTATATGGCATTTATCATTCTCTCTCTTATTTTGCTTAGTATGATGATCTCTAGGTCCATCCACATTGCTGCAAATGGCATTATTTCATTCCTTTTAATGGCTGAGTTACTGACCTCTGGTTGAGATGTCCTTGTCCTTGTCCACTGAGTGACCGGCTCTTATCTGAGGTACGTAGCTGGTGAAACTCATGTCCTATTCTCTCAATCCAGGCAACATTCCCTGGGAGGTCCGCCATCTCTGTGCTGACCAGCCAAGGCCCATCTGCCTCGAAGCCCTCATTCAGTGCACTTATTGGACCAGAATCATCAGCTACCTGACTGTCTCCTGTGAGGCCACGGGAGCTTCTGGTGCCCTATCTGCAGCCCTTTCTCTACCCAATACCCCTGCGCCTCCACCACCACCATTTAACTCTGTGTGGCTGCATCCTCTGAGGCTGGCTTCTCTCAGGAAGAGGGACACGGATTCTTTTTGGCTCAGCTTCTCCCTCTCCTGCAACATATCTGGACCTGCTATATACATTTCCTCTCTCTCAAAAGCGTATATAGAAAGGAGGAGGACTTGCATAAGGCTCCCCAGGCTCTAGAACCAGAAAGCTTTTCATCTGTTTTCTGTGAGGTGGCGGTTCCCTCACACCACATCACAGCTTGTTTGCGCTACAACTCCTAGCCAGGCTTTGCTCTTGTGATATGTAGAGATGAATTAGGTGAACTTTGAAAATCCCTTTTCTCTCTTGAGAAAATTTTCTTTTCCAGACGAATGTTGGCTACCCCAGGTTTTACAGGTGAGTACACCTCACTTGTGAGGCGGGAATTTAACGTACTCTCTTGAGGTGGGAGATACCAAGATACCACAGTTGTCTGTAGCTGATGAGAAAGAAAAAGAGGCTCATTGGGGTCCTCAGTCCCCCACCTGCCTCCGTGTGACCTCCCCCAGGGCAGCTTGCCATCCCCTCCCCAATGGGGTGCACTCCCAGGCTTCAGCCTGCTCACATCTCCAAGTCAAGTCTATCCTTTTGTCTTATCACATCTTCCCCCATTGCCTCCCATTTTCTCTTCTACCTCTAGACTGTAAGTCAGTCTAGGACTGTAAGTTACTTACATGCAATGCCCTGAGATTTTGGATTGTCATCTTATTCCTTTCTTTAAGACAGCTGTCCACTTTTAGACAAAAGGAAGGAAGAACCACTCTCCCTACTATAGGAAGCTCTTGGCAGAGCTTCCTCTTTGAGAGAAGAGGAAAAGAGGAGGCAATCTCTCATTTCTGAAATCTGTTGTAAGACTACATTTTCAAAGGAAGAGAAGAAATACTTAAAAGGAGAAAAGGAGACTGCTAAAATTTATGATCTATGTTTTTCAACAATTATTTCCCTCAAACCTTTCCGCTTACAACAAGGATGATGGATGCTCGCCTCTGTGTGTGTGTGTGTGTCTAAGTGATGATGGAAACGTCATTTCCTTGAAATCTCATGTTTTAGTTTAAAAGTGTAAGAGAAAATTTTATTCTAATCTAGAATATATCTTTGTTTTAGTAGAAAAAAATGACCTCATAAAGTAAATTTTCCATGTTTATCTTTTGGTAGAACTCCAACCCCTGGTTGAAAATCACAGCCTTTTTCTCTTTACTGACGAGGGTGTGTGGAAGAAATGGCTAGCTGTCCACCAAGATTCATGCTCCCCTTACAGTGTAGAGTCATTTTGGGGAAGGAGCTGAAGCCAGGGACTACGTTTCTCACCAATCACCTCTGACTCCACCTTCTCCACCAGCATCTCAGTATGAACTTGTGTGACTTGTTCTTGCCAATGAACTGTGAGCAGAAGAAATGTTTGTTCCCCACGTTCCAGAACACTGGGATTAAGAAGCCGGTTTGCACCTCACCCTAGTCAGAATGACCAGCATTAAAAAGTCTACAAACAATAAGTGCTGGAGAGGGTGCAGAGAAAAGGAAACCCTCCTACACTGTCGGTGGGAATGTACATCGGTACAACCACTGTGGAGAACAGTATGGAGGTTCCTTAAAAAACTAAAAATAGAACTATCGTATGATCCAGCAATCCCACTCCTGGCCATATATCCCAAGAAAACCATAATTCGGAAAGATACATGCACCCCAATGTTCATTGCAGCGCTATTTACAATAGCCAGGACATGGAAGCAACCTAAAAATGCCCATCGACAGAGGAATGGATAAAGAAGATGTGGTATATATATACAATGGAGTATTACTCAGCCATAAAAAATGAAATAATGCCATTTGCAGCAACACGGATGCAACTAGAAATTATCACAATAATGAAGTAAGTCAGAGAAAGACAAATATTATATAATATCACTTATATGTGGAATCTAAAAATTGATACAAATGAACTTATTTACAAAACAGACTCGGACTTTGAAAACAAATTTATGGTTAACAAAAGGGAAAGGTGGTGGGGAGAGGGGTAAATTAGGAGTTTGGGATTAATGTAAATACACTACTATATATGAAGTACATAATCAACAAGGACCTACTGGCTAGCACAGGGAACTCTACTCAATATTCTGTAATAACCTATATGGGAAAAGAATCTGAAAAAGAGTGGTTATATTTATATGTATAACTGAATCACTTTGCTGTACACCTGAAACTAACACAACGTTGCAAATCAACTGTAGTCCAATATAAAATAAAAACTAAATAAAAAAAGAAGAAGCCCATTTGCCTTCTCCACTTTCCCCTTCTGCAATGTGCTTGGAAACATTGTGCTGAAGATGATAGAGCCATAAAAGGGAATGAGGAAATGTTCATCAGTCACCTGTTGGAAGGTATCCACCCAATACCCACACTGGACTGCTGCATGAGAAAGAAGTACCTCTTATATTGTGTTCATCCACTGAGGTTTTGGTATTTATTTTTTTACAGTGGCTAGAGTTGCCTTAAATAATACGAGGTATGTACAGAATTTAGAATCCAAGCATTGTAAATCTGTCTAGATTAAAATAGGTCACTGGGTAAATCAACTTGGGAGACAGCCACCAGTAGGAAGGCAGGGGGTGTACAGTGGGCAGTTGTACCTTCTGACCATTTCTCCCACAGCGCATGGAGTGAAGAGAGTGGAAACCTCTGCTTCAATGAGGTATGATGACAACCCCTAGCGCAATACCTGACACACAGGATATTGTCAGGAGTATTTGTTGAATGTTAGCCTACAGTGAATTTGTGGGCATGATACCATTTATTCCTCTTATGCAAATATTTTGTAGCATTCAACAAGCATTCATTTAATGCCTATTGTGTGTCAAGTGCTTTGCCTGTCAGGACTTGGCTAAGAAGCAGGGGCTCACCTTTGAGGCAGGGCTAACTATTGGAGGTCTAGCCAAGAACTGCCAGGTTCCCATGGCCTCCTGCAAATCCACTTCAGAGCCCAAGGATCTAGGGCCTTGATTGTAGGGCCATAGATTCCTCCCAAATCAATTTCTTCTCCCTCCTCACCTGTTTTGTCTCTCAATTTCCTTTCCCATCTTTTCTCCTCTGCTTGTTTTCTCTCTCTCCATCCTCCCCTTCTCCTCCCCTTCCTCTTCCTTCTCTCCTTCTCCCTCCTTTTTCCTCCTTTTACCCCCTCCTAGTTTTTTCCTTTTGGTTCCTCTTCTTTCCTCTCCTGTTCTTTTTCAACCTCACCTTGATTTCTGCCTTCCCAGCTCTGGTTGGTGTTTCAGATGCTGGAAGCTTCTCGTTCTACATCAAAGCCTCAATCTTAATAAATTCTGCTGCAGGTTCCTAGAAGAAAGGGTCAGTTCTGTCTCCACTGGTCCTAGTTGTAAGTAATAACACATACAAAGTACCAACTTGAGCCTTTCAAGGAGCTTTTACTTTGATGAGTATTATTCTGGAAAAGATACCCAAGAACCACAGAGTATTAAACATGGAAAGGACATTGGAGGTCATATAAGTCACCTGTCTCTTCCCTTGACAAATGACAAAATTGATACCAAGAGAGGGAAAGTGGTTTTCCCCACAAAGCCAGCTTGGGTCAGAACTAGGACGAGAACCCAGATCTCCCTACCCCAAGTGCTCTTTCCATTACCCAGTGATTCTCATTTGATTGACCCCATACCACCAAGAAGTGTGGAAATATTTTAGGTGGAACTTGAGGCTTTCATAACGGAAATTACAGCAACTTTATTCCCCGTAAGGCCTCTGCAATTAAAAATCTACCATGAAAGTGGAATATGAGAGAGGATACTATACACATTTAAATATTCTCTTCAGAAAAAAATGTTCCTGTTTCTTTCAAGAGGAAACTAAGCTCTTTGATAATGGGTGGACAAGAGATTTTGAGAGTCACTGTACTTCACTAATTAGATTATTCTTGGTCCATGCTTGACATTCTTAGGGCAATTGATCACCTCTTCACAGGTTTGCTACCACCCCCTCTCCACAGCTATAGTTTCCAGTCATTATACCAGGCAATTTTACAGCACATTTTAAGAAATCAATCCAAGTTGTTGATCTGAGTTGGCAGTGTCTTGATTTATGAACACTGTTCTGTGAAATGTGATCCAGTTGACATTTATACTCCACTCATCCATACAGCATGAACCCATTTTTGCTCAGTGCATACTCTACTCATAGGAAATCCTAATACTGCAGGCAACTTGCTATGGATGCTCTGGCTAGCTCCAAATCATGATCAGCACCTCCAGATGAGGCTGGTGGCGATCCTGCACTTAAGGAGGCAGGCAGCATAACCTCCTGGCACAAAAATTTGTCTCTGTGTTCATTCAGTTCTATTTGAATCCCTGCTCTGACACTTTCTAGCTGTGTTATTTTGGGAAAGTTGCTTGACCTCTCTGATCCTCAAATTTCTTGTCCTTAAATTGAATATTATAATAGTATCTACTTAAGGGGTGTGTGTGTGTGTGTGGTCTTGGGAATAAAGAAAAAATACCGTAGGATGTGTGACTAGCATGTGGCAGTTAGTGCTCAGTAAATTTTAAGTTATTAATTACTGTATTAAACATTGCCATTATCATTTCCTCCTCCTATTCTCTTCCCGAGTTTAAAAGAAGGTTATCTATGTGAACGCACCTAGTACAGCTAAGGTCTGCTTACTTTATATCCGAAAAATTAAAATGAGTTCTATTCAAGACATTCTGAATAACCTCTTCATTTGCCACAATAATATTGAAAAGTCCATCTTTATTGGGTTGGTTGAGCAGAGAAAATCAACTACATCAACATATATATTTATTGAGTTCAAAACACTTATTATTCTGCTAAGAACTTTATGTTTTTCTCATTTAATCTTTATAGAAACTCTCAGAGAACTCAAGTAATTTGCTCACCATCATACAACTAGGAATGGACAAAGGTGCAATATGAACTCTGACCTGTTTGAATTCTGAAGACCATGCCCTTTCTATAAAGCAATGTCATCCACCCTGCACCACCCTGCACAGAAGGAGAGATAACCACTAGATTTCACTCACCACTGACATCACAGCCATTTCTCCTCAACTACAATCAAAATGGCAAGGGCAATGGCTCTCCTATGTGGACATAGACTCCTAGAGTGCTCCCTGAGGATTCAAGACCTTGGTTTCCTCCAAACCAGTCCCCCATCCCTTGTTCATACTGTCCATCCTGACTTTGGATGATGTCACTAGCCCCTTGTGTCATCACTCAGCTCAACTGCCTCTTTATAAGAAGAGAGTAAGACTAGGATGGTCAAGCTAAGGTGGTGAGGTCTGGATGGGCAGACTCAGGTCATACCCAGCTATTTCCAGCCCCAGGAGAAGATCTGGAAATTTGCCTGCACAGTAAAGAAAAATGGTCAAATCACATGTCTCATCAATCATGTGTGATGTGAAAGATTGAGGTAAGCCAGAAAAATAATGACCAATTCGCAAATGCTTGTTTTCTATCATTTGTTTTGAATCCCATCACAGAAGGCAAGGCCACTTAACCATTGTAATTTGGTCTTGGGATAATTTTTTTGAAATATAAAGTTTTTATCTTTTCAAAAGGGAACATTATTCCTTACTGCTTGTATCACAATTTAAATACAATTTTACATTCATAAACCTTTCTTTTCGAACGTTCTTTGTCAACAGCTGAAGGTAAATAAAAATAACATTTGAATAATGTATGCTGATAAAATTCATAAAGGGAAGAATGTTTATAATAGAATTGAAAAATCAATGCCGTCAAACCCCTACACAGTCTAAAAACCCATATTCAAAACACATTATTATTTTAAGGACAGTGACATTTCAAAGCTGTTAGGATGTCTTAAGCCCTTCCAAATTATATGACCTGAGAATATTAAATAATTATTTCTTTTGATTTTTGTCCGTACCTATTCCAGGAATAAAGGGAAAGACAATTATGCAAACAAGCCTGGGCAACTTGCTAAAAGGATCACGAACCACAAGTGTTGTTCAGATGCCCATATTTTATGTTAGATGCATCTCCTCAAAGAGTGGAAAACGGATCTCTAATTTTTCCCCCAAGAAAGTTCTCAGTTCAGAGTGTATTTCAGCTCCCAGGGTTTTAAGCTCAAAACATAAGCCAAGTGTAAAAATATAGGAGGGTTTTTTGCTATTCCCCAAAACAAAGGGTCTCTGGGTATCAAAGACCGTATTATACATATTTTTTCAAAAGGCACAGTCCATGCAAGTTAGGAGCTAGAGAAAACTAAAGAGAAATTCAGCATGTCAGCTTTTCTTGGTCTTGAATTTCCCAGATAATTGTCCACATATTTGTTGCATTTTGTGTAAAGAAATACAGCCATCATTTTGTTGAGACAGAAGCACCTTTTGGATTTCTTTAGTTCATTTATTAACTTATTTTATGGTTCAGCATGGGCTGAGTGATGAGGCCATTCATATAATCCAGCCGCATGTTGGGGTCAAAGCCACCAGCCTGTGACTATAGAATCCTGTCTTCTACTCAAGTCGGCTAAACACCATGAATAAACAAGGGAACAAGAGCTGAGTAACTCTTATCAGGAAAAAATATACAAATTCTGTGCAATCAATATGAATCTAGCACACCAGCTGGTGAGGAGCAGTGAGAAACTAAAAATGATACTGTTGATTTTAAAATAGTGGAAGCCAAGACTTGCCAGTAAATAGTCACATTCAACTAACATTTATTGAGTCCCAGCGGTACACTAAGGCCCATGCTAAGCACTTCCCATGTATCACCTCCTTTCATCTTCACAAGAACCCAGCAAAATAGGAGTTATGGAATTTTTTTTAGAGGTGGAAACTGACATACCTCCAGGTTAAATGACCGGTTTCAAGGCCTTGCAGCTGGTAAGTCAGGGTTTCCTGACTCTACTTGAAGTAGTTCCTCCCAGAAGTAGACTCTGAGCCAAGTTTGAGTACAAGTGTTAAGAAGAAAGTGTTCCCAGGAGCAGGGAAGCAGGATAGGAATGGGCAAGGAAACAGACAAGGGTGCAATTTTAGATGAAGCCTCAGATTGAGATTTTGCTTTGAGGCAAGTGAACTAAGACTTTGTGCTCCCTCATCAGTTCATCTGTGGCTGGCCTGGCCACTTCCCTTCCTGCAGAGCAACCTTTTAGTTAGGAGCATTTATCAGCAAAGCAATCAGAAGTTGGATGCAAAGAGAAGGTGAAAGAATGTCATAGGAGCCTACTCTAGTCTCCAAGACTTGCGCTTCCTGCTGGGTTCTGTGTGTGTGTGTGTAACTTTGGAATACGGTTTTTTTCCCCAAAACTATGGAACCAAAAGTGTAACAGAATAAAAGCACCCAAAGCAAGACAAACATAAGGAAGAGACAGATATTCCAAAGGGCATCTTCAAAGATTGCACAGTTACACAGTTGGGCAATTTCTTTAGTTCCAACAGAAAAAAAAAAAATCATCTGTATAAGACCTATGGCTTCACAGAGTTTGTGTGACATGCAATATATTCCCTTGAGCTTTCCTGGAACTGAAGGGAAAAGGAGACCATTTTTGTTATTGTTTTGTTTCCTCCCTCCCTTAATTTCACATTTTTGAAAGCCTATATTTGGATGAATCAGCAGTATGTTGGTGTAATAAGTCAAGCAGGACAAAGTCTATGACTGTTTCCTAATAAAAAATGAAGTATTAGTACTCACATCTTGCTACATGTTTTAAAAGGCCCCCCTCCTTTTTTTCCTTCTGCAGCTTCTCTTCACATCTTTATTTCTCTTGGGTATATAATTGTTCTGATTAATAGTGGAAACAATGACATTTACTTGAATGAGCTGTGTTAGCATTTCTTCAGTGCTTACCATCACTTTACCAATCACTCCTGGGAGCATACCTGCTCCAGGACTCTCTTGTAACCAGGGGGTCTCGTCATCTCTACCTCTTTTCTCCTGTTCCAGGTGCCATTATGGGCTATGAACTTGTGTGCCACCCCCAGGCAGGAGTCTATTTTTAACACTGTGATTGACCTTCATTGGGAACCAGAACCACAGTCAGCTGTGAATCTTCCACTGAGAACGATAAACGTATTTGCTAAGAGGGACTAAGCCCTCTCTATGGTATGAGTTACATGCTGTGTTCCATTTAACTAACCTAGCAAATTACATGGAATGCATAGTATGGTTTTAGTGCTAACTTTCCATCCCTCTTCTCAAGGATTGGAAGAAATGCCTCGGACCCTGCCTTATTTGTGTCCTCATCATTCCATGTCATCCATGTTCTCCATCCTTCATTGATCCTCGTCCCGGCTCATTCCATTTCCCTTGCTTGTCTTTGTCAAAATGGGTACTTCATTTTGATTAGTCTTTGTTCTTCAGAGAATTCTCTCCTTCCAGAGTTGCTCAAAGCGCATGCTTTCCACAGAGGGCTGAATCTGGCTCTCCCAAATTCAACTTACGCCATTCCTTGGTGAAAGAACAAGAGGAAGGTTGGTCCTCTTGCAACACACACTCTATAACCAGCCAACCATAACCACCAGTTACACCAGAAATAGCTTCCTTCTCCTGCACTGTCCATCCTCTGACTTAGGCCTGCTGAGTGATGTTATCCGTGTGTGAGTGTGCACACTTACTCTCTGTCACAGTTGTGCACATGCATCAGGAAGCACTCCATGCTCTTATGTCCCCCCCACATGTGGGCTTCACAGAGGTGCTCTGTATGTGGGCAGGGCCCGAGGCTCGGCGTGTGCTCATGCATAGCTACCTAAGTTACTGCTCCACGTGGAAATGTAGACTGGGGATTGTAATCACCTCTTGGGCCAGTTCTCAAAATCTCTCCCCCAAAAAGAAGAGAAATAGGGAGATTGACTGATTCCTTTTAATAATCAGGACAACTAGTGAAATATAACCTGTCACTTACCACTAATCAAACATGAGAGTTTCAAAGTTTCTGTGACTTCAGAAAAGGCACTTATGCCTAATTTATAATCAGTTCCAGAAAAGTAAGTGACATTCCATAAATCAAATACAAGATAGTCAAACTAGGGTACATTAACATCACATTTAACTATATTTTTTAAATCATATGAAGCAATAAATTGAGATGGATTAGTAACTGGAGAGAAGTTGAGAAATGTTAGGTATCTGAAAAGACACTTATCATCACACATGCAATTTACTAGCAAATAATACTGATTGCTTCCATTATAGAAGAAGCCAGATTCTGATAAAGGGGAGAAATATTTCATAAGCATTTCTAAAAAGATGCTAAAATATTGCAAACCTCTTTCTACTTTCACATGGATGAAGAACTGAACTCATATTCTCATATTAAAAACTCTTTGTCACTCTCCTATAAATCACTTCTCATTGCTCGAAATGTGGGCCAATTCTGTAGTCATATCCTCATGTTTTTTTATTGCTGTGGACTAAAATCCACCACAGGCTTTCAAAGAAGATTCTGGGATGATGCATTTTAAAAACTACAGAGGTAGAGTTCCTTAGCATAGAGATAGTTTGTAATTCAGAGGTAATTTCATACAAAGGAATCATGATAGTAAAATATCATTACCACTGTGTTGTTTTTAATGTAGCATCTAAAATGATTTAACTTGGATTTTGGAAGGAACTCATGCGAAAGACAGAACTAAAACTTTTTTTTTTTCCCCTGAAAATAATATAGTGTAGATGCTGGAGGGAGGGAGACGCAAGAGGGAAGAGATATGGGAACATATGTGTATGTATAACTGCTTCACTTTGTTGTAAAGCAGAAACTAACACACCATTGTAAAGCAATTATACTCCAATAAAGATGTTAAGAAAAAAATGGGTAGAGTAGAGAAGTCTGTTGGTCACTGTCATCCATTTTGAATGTAGACATGGTCAGACGTGAACTGGTGCCAGGCAAAGCCAGATCTTTCTCTGACTGGTTCATAATTTCTGTGCTTCTCCCCATTGCTCAGCCTTTAGATGAATCTCTGGGTATTACTATCTTTTTATTTTTCAGGACTAACTAAGGTTTCTGAGCTTCACTCTCTTTTTCCTAATTATAACTTCTCAAACATATGACCAGTTTCAGATTTTATAATGTCGGATACAACCAAATGAAACAAAAATGCTCACTGTCTTAGCTTACCAAGGACACAAATCTCAAGCGTCTAAGAGATGGTGAAAGGAATGAGAATATGATGAGGTTCCTAAAGGATATGGAAATCAATGTCTTTGATTCTCCTTGGAAAAATAAAAATAAAAAATCATACTCAAGATGAGAGAGCACTGAGCCTTTGTCAGGGGCAGGACTTATGTAGAGTTCTTATTGCTTGCACAGATGTTTGAGACCTGACTTTAAGATTGAAGTGAGTTCATTCTTATCAACAGTTGAAGGTAAAATTCTATCAGCAATCCCTGAGTTTAAAAAAATAAACAACCCTGTCTGTCTGTCTGTCTATCTATCTATCATCTACCTATTTTTGTTCATTATTCTGTAAGGAAAAATTTAAGACTTTAGAAAGGGAAAAAGGATTACTAGATATCTATCAGCAGAATGCCAGAGTCCCCGGATAGTCTGCTCTTACAGGGATGTGAACCGTTGTCTTTCACTAGGCTGTTACTTAACTAGTAGAAAATGGACGGTAATGCAAAGCTCTGCAAATGATTCCTGTTCATGGCAATGCAAATGAATTTTGTTCAGTAGAGAATATAATCTCTGTAAATCAAATCCTCACATTTGGACCAGTTCTAACACCTTACCTGTTCCCTTCGTAATGTGTCAGAAATATTTTTGACACGTGTTCATTTTATATCTATATGAGAGTCAGAATTTTATATTTGTTGGAAGGCTATCCTTTAACAATACTCAATAAGGGACTTCTTTTCCTTTTTAGAGCTAAAATGATTCTGGAGGAAGGGCAATGATGCCAGTAGGAGCAGAATCATTTAGTACCACTTGTGGAATACTTTTGCAGAGAAAATAGTTGGGATATGGTTAGGGATGGGGCAGGGCTGAAAGCACTGTGATATTGGGAGCAAAGACCCAGTTTTGTGCTACACACACACACACCTTTATAGGTGTACACTACACAAATATGCTTATGGGGGAAAGGGAGAGGAGAGAGACATTTCTTTTCCTGAAACTTTCCTCTTACCCTTTATTTGTTTCTTGACTTAATATTTCTTACACACATCATTATTTGTTTTGCTTTCTTCCTGAAGAAATTTCACAGAATGCTTGCAATTTATACAGCAGATATATTTATTTTGGCATGCTGTCACTTTCATTTCTTTCAAGAGAAAATAATTTCAAAATACTTTGTCAGTAAACATTTTTTACATCTGTCTTTCTAGACTATATATCATTTTTGTGTGCTTGTTCAGGGGCACCTTACAGAGCTAGCCACTATTCTTTCACACACCCAACCCCTATAATTAACTAAAAACATCAGTTGATTTTTAAAATTTTTTATTAAATGTTATAGTGCTTTCCTGTAAGCTACCAGGGCAGATCCTGGGCAAGCCTGTGAACCATGAATAAGATGCAGCCTATGATTAGGGAACAGAGCAGAAAAGCTCAACTGAAAGCTGTAGGATTAGTGATGGAGGCTGGCTCAGTGATTCCCAAGTAGAGTTTGCAGTTGTAGACTGAGCAAAAAGGCAGGCTCACAATAGAGTGTGTGTGTTGAATACGCCTATTCAACTCAGCCTGGTACTGAAACACTGTTCATCTGTTTCCTTCTCTGGAAGTTGTCATCAACTGATGCTGTGTCCCCACAGATGGCCATGAGCCTGGCCAGGGAAGGCCTTGGCAGGGTACCCAAACATGTTTCTTTCTCTAAACACAAGAGCTCCAAAACTTCATAGCCATCTTGAAGGGACTAACTGCTATAGAGGTAAAATGTCCAAGAAAGGGTAATAGAGAGAACATCAAGGAAGAGGCATTTGCCCAGTGAAAGTTTGTTCATACTTCTTTGCCCTTGCCTTAGGGTGAAGGAGAATTCCTCTGCAGACCTGTGAATGTCTGGGGCCGCACTTAGCCCAGGCTGCAAACACAAAGCTGGATTATCAGAGGAGACCAGTATCACCTCCATAGCAGGGAGGCATCTGGTCTCAGGCTTGGACTCAGAGCATCTGCTTGGTGCTGCCTATCTTGTATAACTTAGTGTCCAGACCACTGTATGACTCTCTACTTTCGAGCTTGGTAGTTCTTGCTTTGCTGGAGCTGAAATATCTTGCCACCTTCCTTGACTTATTATATGAAAATCAGGTGAAAGCCAGTTTATTTCAGTCATACACATTCAGGGTCGGTGCTTGAAGATGAAAGAAGTGGCAGGTTTGACAGTACAAGTAAAGAGAGTCTAAGAAATGAAGAAGAAAATACCTATCTTTAATCTAAAATTGCTCAGACCTAACTAGGTTTTTATTACAAAGCTATTTATTTAAAAAAAAAACCTTCAAACCCACAGAAAAGTTTATATGTATAATTTTTGCTGAATCATTTGAGAGAATGTTGTAGTGTCACAATCCTTCATCCCTAGGAAAAAGGACATTCCCTTACAGAATTACAATGCAATGATCAAATCAAGAAGTTCAACACAAATATGATACTATTCTTCAATATATAGTCCATGTTCAAGTTTCACCACTTGTCCCAGTAATGGCCTTTATAACAAGTTATATTTTTTGATTCAAGACTCAGCATAGTAATAATTCTTTTCAGTCTCCTTATATCTAGATCAGTTTTCAGCCTTTCTTTGAATTGAATTAGACATTTTTGAAGAGTACAGGCCAGCTTTTTTGTAGAAAGTCCCTCAGTTTGTGTTTGTAGGATGGCTTCCTTATGATTAAATCCAGGCAAATTTTTTTTTTTTTTTTTTTTTTTTGCAGAAATTCTACATAAGTAATGTTGTGTCCATCTCAGCACATCAAATCTGGAATTTTATGTTGTTATTTTGTTTCATTATTGGTGACATTAGCTTTGATCATAATGTTAAAAATGAATCCTGTACAGGATTCGGCAGCAGAAAGAGAATGAAGGATAGTATAAAAGCTTTATTTCACTCTATTAAGTATATTATTGTATCTAATATAGTAATATGTGAGGAGATACTTTCAGACTATGGAAGTATCTTGTTCCCAAATAAACATTTTAGCTAATGATTTAAATATCTGTAATGATTCTTCCTTGAATCAATTAATACTATAGATTTTGAAAGTAATGATTTTCTATTTCATTTATTTCACATACAATGTTAAGAATTCTGCTGAAAAGGGGGGCTTCCCCTTTCTCTGTTTCTTCCTCCCTCCCTCTCTCATTTCATTCTAATGTGACAGCTCCCTTTTTCTCTGATATTTTATTAGAATTTTAACCTGTTTGCACTGGAAAGTCTATTGACAAAAGTCACTTTGTGGTTATTTGAACCATGTGGATAACAAAGGAAAAGGACCTTTATCACCCTCTTCATCTCTGTATCTACTCTACCATATGCTTCACTATTATCAGTGTGCACAAACATTTAATACATCCCACAGAAAGAAATATATTTTCCATTATAACCCTGTGTTCATTTACCTATGCATTAACATAAGCTGAAAAATATCACTTATGTTTATTACCCTTAACATATGCAAATCATATTTTCTAGTCTATTCTAGTTTTTTTAAATAGTGACATCCACCTGTATTAGTCTTCTCGGGATGCCATAACAAAATACCATAGACTGGATGGCTTAAACAACAGGAATTTGTTTCCCAGTTCTGGAGACTGGAAGTCCTAGATCAAGGGGTGGTCAGATTTGGTTCCCCGTGAGGGCCCTTTCCCTGGCTTTGCAGACGCTTGCCTCCGCACTGTGTCCTCATGGCAGAGACAGAGAGAGAGAGAGAAGGAGAGGGAGAGGGAGAGGGAAGAGAGAGAGAGAGAGAGAGAGAGAGAGAGAGAGAGAGAGAGAGAGGGAGGGAGGGAGGGAGGGAGGGAGGGAGGGAGGGAGAGAGGGAGGGAGAGAGAAAGTTCTCTGGTGCTCTCTGGCATCTCTTCTAATACCTCATGACCTCATTTAAACCTAATTACCTCCCAAAGGACCCATCTCCAATACCATCACACTGGGCATTCAGCTTTCAACGTATGAATATTGCGGGGCACACAATTCACCCCATAAATTGATCTCATATCAATTACTGGGTAACAACCCACAGTTTGAAAAACTTTGTTCTATGGCCCATATTTTGCCCAGTCCCTGAACTCTAGGGATGTTTCCACTAAGTTCTATGTTACATCCCCTCCTATTTTCCTAACCACGTGCACACGTAAACACTACAGCCCTATATGATGTGGAGATAAATAGGACTGAGAATTTATAATGGCAAACATTCCTTGAAATTAAAAAAAAAATCAAATATGGCCTCCCAAATTCAAACAAATTATTTATAATATAAAAACAAGTTTCTAGCTACTTACAGAGTTGCAGCTACATTAAATCATTGTTGTCTGGTATTCACAGCAACTAGGCACTTTTTATTCATGGAAGCTGTTTGCATGTGGGACCCCTGGATTATTCATTACCACTCCGTTTCCTGGTCGTTTCAATTACTCATTTCCCTTAACCAGGTTGACTGATTTTCTTTCTTTCCTCAAATAATTCATTGTTTGACTGAGTCGACCAAGTAACAGCTTGTGTTCTGGAGATAATGCAAGTAAATGCAGAGCTGACAGCTAATCTAGATGAGATCATTTGTTTTGGGTGGATCTTAATATGGTCTTAAGAAAAACAACCATCAGAAATTATCCCTGGACAGATAAGCTAATAATTTTGAGAAACAGAAGGCACTATTATTCAGGCTTCCCTTCTTTTTAATTTGTTTCTTAATAATTTGAAGCTACTTGGGAATGATGAGAATAGATACCAAATATTTCCTCTAAGCTAATAAGATATTTTTGTTAGAAATTTAACAAATAAATTCACTTTATTGTCTCAAGAAGGTCCACAGAAAGAATTGCCAGGGTTCACTCAAACCTGAAATCAACTTGAGAATATCATTGAGTTATACTACCAACTCTCTAGGACTGGGTCATTTAGAATATTTCATAATGCAGTGTATCCTGGAAAGCTGTATTTCTCCAAACAAGAGAGTTTGATGTGTTCACCATTAAGGTTTTTCTTTGGTGAATCTAAGGGTGATTGGTGACTTCCATATTAAAATTGCCTGGGCTATAATCATCATTGTGATCATAATCTATGGTTTAGAGCTGAGTCTTGTATAGTCGTTCACTCTCTGTTGGTGCTAACTTATAACTCTTTCCTGTGTTATGCAATGTTCCTGTCTGAATAATTCCCACCAACCAACAAAGGTGGAGTAATCTCTACACAAACAGAAGTGTTGATTGGGGGCCTTAACTTTGAGAAGATATCAACCTCTTTATTGTCAACCAGTTTTTAACGACCAAAGATGGTCCAGAATCAGCAATACAGAATACGTATAACTCTGAACATTTTTCAGAGGAATAACTTGACATTATCTAGTGCCTGAGTTTTTATCCAAAGCTAAATTATACAGAATTCATGGAAGATTGCCTGTATGATCTGTGGCCCCTTCATTGCTCCATTTGCTTGAATTGAGAGAAATTATAAAAAGCAGTCATAATAAATTTGCCTTTACCTCTCTATAGGGATGTCACCGATTAAAACACTTATTGTCTTCTATACTTAGAGAATAGACAGAAGAACTTTTCCTTTAGTATCCCAAATGAGATAAGAGAATGATGAGTGGATATCAATTCAGACGAAAGTGATGAAATGTCTTTATTTGCCCAGGATAGCCTTGTCTTTACCTGTTGTTTTGCTGTAATTATTAATAGTGACTCCCTTTATCATTTTCAAAAGTGTCTGTGTTTTAAATATTAATCATTTGGTCCCCCTACCACAGGAACACAAATTCTACCCAGTTTGGGGTTAAGAAAAGGAGACAGAGCATCTCCCTTCTTAGAAACAGTTGGTTTCTTGCTTACGTTCTTGCTTACAGAGTTTGGCTTTGTGTCATGGGCAGAGCCCTGAACAAGTCTACCTGAATGCTAAGTGCAACATTGTAGCCAAGGATCTGGGAATGGTCAGGTCTTGGGAAAGTAAAAAATTCAGCTTTGGTTAAGTCTTAGAAGCAGTGTGGGCATTTGAATATTTCCCTGCAGCGTCTTGAACAGGAAATACAGGGTTAGGAACACTTTTTCTTCACAGTGATTATAGGAGTCAAAGTAAGACCATGGTCACAGAGGAAGGTGCTCTTAATTTTGATAAATTCTATGACACGCAGCTCAAACGTCGATGGTGTCCTATGTCCTCACACTGATGACTTTAAAATATTTGGATGTCGTAGAAATAATCTATTATTTCTATGGTATATATGGTCAAGACTACTGTTTGGAACGTTTTATTCACCTCTAAAGGGGCTGTAAAGAATAACTCTATGCATGAGTAACACTCGAGGAATAAAAACTATTTCTTTCCTTGAATATATTTATAAATCATCAGTGTACTTTTGTAATCCCAAAGAGTACAATATCCTAACATATGATACACACCAGAGTCACTATTTCTTTAAAAATCTTTTTCTAAAGATTGAAAACATAGCAGCAATTTGAATTTGAAAGTCAGACATCTTACAACAGCTAGCAAATTGCAGACTCACAAAGTCAGCTACCTTTTTATCCTTCCCTTGATTGAAGAATTGGACAGAAACGATCAAGATCAATCCAGGATGCATGAATTTCATCTTCTTCAGTTTCTGAATGTTGTATGAGGCCTATAATTTTGTCTACAAGATGACGCTTTTAGGGAGTGAACAAAGAAAGCAATTGATGCTTTATTCTTACTCTTGCAATGCATCTTGCTTAGTACCTTCTTCAAAGTACAATTGAGTGAATAGTGATTGCCCCTGCATAGGCGTAAATGCATATATGTGGAAGAAGCTAAAAATGAATGGCAGGAGGGCTTCCCTGGTGGTGAAGTGGTTGAGAGCCCGCCTGCCGATGTAGGGGACGCGGGTTCGTGCCCGGGTCCGGGATGATCCCACGTGCCGCGGAGCGGCTGGGCCCGTGAGCCATGGCCGCTGAGCCTGCGCGTTCGGGGCCTGTGCTCCGCAACGGGAGGGGCCACAACGGTGAGAGGCCCGCGTACCGCAAAAAAAAAAAAAAAAAGAAAAAAACATGAATGGCAGGAAAATAGCTTTCAACTTCCAAAACCATTTGCTCAGTCTGCTACATGAGGCCAGATCTGTGCAGTGGCCGTCAAGCCTAAAACAGAATAGACTCTTCCAGCTTTGTTGCTAACTTTGGGTCCGGTAATGTAAGGTAAACAGAAGCAAATGTTACTAATATAGGTTTTTCTACCTGTGGACGGGTAGAACATGAATCGTGTTTACTTCAATGCCATGTCTTTTGAGCACTTACTATGCACTTCGCATATTTTTAAGGTACACATTTGTGAAATTAGTCCGTGGATTCTATTCCATGAATGACTGGAAATAAATGTTCGGTTGGTTCAATTTACATAAATTTTTCTTCCTTTCCCCTTCCCCCATTATAAGTATTTCTCCTTAATCAAACAGTGTTATTAGAATGTAAATAAATTTTTTTTCCTAGCTAAATCATTTGCAAATGATTGCCCACAACTATTTCACCTCATGAATCTCCATTAATTGCATATATTCCTATTCAGCTCACACATATATAGTGAAAGCTCATTTAGGCACAATAATTAAGGAATGGACACTAACAGTTTATTGACCGTTCTGGTTAACTGGTAATTATATGATACATTTCCAAGAATTAAGCAAAATCGCAAGCACTATATAACACATCATTTACTCTTGTCTTTCACAGTCACGGGGAATTTCAGAATCTTCATGTGGCTCAGACTCCATCTATTAACTTATTTCATGAGCACCAAGACCTGTCAAAATTTATCTTTGGAATATACGTGTATGTGGACTCAGCCCTATTTTCCCCACCCCTGGTTAACTCACTCTTCCTTCTGAAATTGGAGAGATTATTAAAAAGAGAAGTTCATAATTTTACTCCTCTGCTTAGAACAATGGCTATTCTTTCAGGGTAAAATTCAAAATTTTCAGTATGGTCTAGACCATACTTACTTTTCAGGGTCATACATCATCAGCCTTCTCTATATCCCAATCCCACTCGGCACACATACGTCATCTCTACACCTTCAGTCTATCCTCTAATTAGAAAAATGATTTTCAGGTCGCAGAAGCCTCTGGCTACTTCCTGGCCTCCAGGCCTCTGCACCTGCTGCCTCTTTGACTGGGCCATTGTCTTCCCGTTCTACACTTTCTATCCCATTGCATGACTAATTCATATCCATCCTTCAGATATCAGCTTCACCACGGGTTTATCCAAGAGTGCTGCCTGCCTCTCTGATACGTCTTTGAGCCTTAGCCCAGTTGAGCATTTGTCTGTAGTGATCCCATAGCAGATCACTAAACATCTTTCATCCCAGCACTTATATTTTGGACTAAAATTCCCTGTATACCTCTTTATGCCCCCAAGTCTGGAAGGGCCTTCATGGTAATAAGTCTCACCATTAAAAACCCAACACCTAACACAGTGACTGTATATAGAAGTCACTCTATATATTTTAATTAAATAAATGAATGTACTGCTTTCCTTGATATGAAAAAGCATAAAATTTAATCAGTTTAAATATCAGTTTTCTATATGCACTATAATAAAAGATAGCAGATAAACTATTTACATTGAATCTTTAGCTACCTGAGCGTGTGCCCTAGAAAATTCTTTCTAAAATTAATACCGGATATTAACATGTTTGTCATTTAACTTCTTTTCATTAAAAAAATGTGCAGATTGGGCAAGTGCAGAGCTTGTTAGGTCAAAATCACCTGGCTGCCGTTCATAAAAATGTATATAAGATTCTGCTCATTTGCATGCTCTGATGATTACAAGATAAAATGAATTGCAACATATAAACTGAGAACAAAGATTTATAAAGTGAGAATGGCAGAAAATATGCACAAGGAACCATGGATGTGTTGTGTTAAACAGATTCTCAACTCTTGAGAAATTGCAAACTAAATATAGTAGCCTATGATAAAACTCTGAGAATTTAATCAAGCAATTACATACAGGAAGAGTATTTAATTAAGAGGTAATCAACAGGATTTCAGGTTTGTTAAGAAATAATCAAACCCAACTGATGTCATCATCATCCAAGAAAGCATCCTCATAAAGAACTGGCACCTCACATCCTCAAGGGTGTGACCCAAGTCCCAGAGCCTGGTGGAGATGCCTGAGAGAGGGCTCTCAGCTGTGCCAAAGTGAGAGGACCTGAGGCAGGAAGTCTGTCTTTGTGGTTATCAGCTTTGCTGTGGTGACTAATGACCCTCCAATCTCAATGGTTTCCAAACATAAATGCTTATTTCTCATGCACATTTCATGTTAGCTGTGAGTCAGCTATAGCTCTGTCTCAACATCCCTTTACTGCAGATCCAGGCTGAAGGAGAAGCACTTATTGGGACATGGCATCCTCGTGGGAAAGGAAACACAAGCAGCAATATTTAAACAAAAACTCACTGCTATGATTCTTTTCAGACGTGGCATATGTCACAACTGCTCACATTACATTGGCCAAAACAAATCATCTGACTAAGCCTGATATTAGACTGAGGAAGTATCTGCCACCAACCCAGAAGCCCTGAAAGTCACGTGCAGGCAGGGTGGGGTAGCGTTATGTACTCTTCTTATACAGAAGTGAATGAATACTTGGGATCAATAATATAATGGACCGTAGTCCTTGAACTGGGACATAGAGAGGACAGAGTCAAAATGAGGAACGTGGCAGGGGACATGTTAGTTTGGAAATGAAAGGCCTTGTGGGATAACATTTCTAAAACCTGTGTCTAGTCCATTATATATAGAGGCTGGAGGTTAAGGACTCAGGCACACAGATCTCAGATTGTCCTGGATAGGAATCTGGGCTATACTGTTTATTAGCTTTTTGACCTGGTGGGTCACATCACTTCTCTGAGCCTCAGTTTCTCTGGCAGAGTCTATTCTCTGCTCATGAAATATCAAAGAAAAATCCACATGCTTCTCTATATTTACTCACCCCACCTGCAATTGGAGTGAGGCCTGAGGCGGATTCTGGCTATAGGATTTTCTTCCTGTCCTATCTGGGGGGGGATAGGAAACTTCCAGACATAGCCCCTTAAATCTGCCCCGAGATCCTCGGCTCATTTTCTTCTCTTCTGCAGAGCAGGAGTTGAAGGAAGTATGGATCTCTGAACCACTCTTTGGAGAAGACTGACACAGGAAAGCCACCCAATCCACATAGGACTGTGCTGGGGTGACAACCCTGCGTTGTGTTAAGGCGTTGAAATCTGAAGATTTGTTTCTGAGGAATCACTGAACATTCATCTATAGAAGAGGACGAAGAGTATCTCCAGGGTTTTTGCAAAGATGAATTGAGATAATTTATGCAAAGCACAGAGCAGTGTCTGGCACACTTAAGGCTCGTTTTGTGGCAAGTGTTATATTTTAAGATCATGTTCATTTAGAGGTTAAGAATAAGGTCGTGAAGATCAATAGATGGAGTTTATATCCCAGCTCTGCTACTAACTAACCATGCATGTTAAGGACATTATTTAACTTCTCTATGCCTCAATTTCTTTATTTATAAAATGGCAATAAAAATAGCATCCAACTTACAAGGTTGTGAATGTATAATAAGATAATCCATGTGATGGTGATGATGGGTGATGATCTCCTGCCTGATCTACCGTTACAGAAGCAGAGTTGATTGTCAGGGAAAAGAACTAAAGTGACAAGCTTGTGTGGAGACTGAACTATGATTTTGATCTGATCAACTGAACTGACTAGTCACAACATAAGTACTGACAGAGCTGTCTCCATCCACAAAGACTGTACCCAGATCAGAGCAGAATGTCTATATCAGTAGGTAGATTTTCTGCTGAGGACAAGAGAAACTTAGGAGCTGGGAATACACATATACCATTTTGACTTTATGTTGTGTTTGTATTTCTTTTTTAGTAATTTCAACGCAGTAAGGGATGTAGCATTAAAAATTAATTTCTTTCAATTATAATAGTAATGTAGTTTATTGTAGAAAGTTAGAAGTACAGATATTTGTACAGAAAAAAATGCATAGTTCTCATCTAACAAACAATTAGTAATTTTTCTGTATTTACATTCAGCCTTTTGGTATGGATAAGCTTTGTTTATTTTAACATAGTTGGATTTTCTAATGTTATATTAAAATCACGACATAAACATTGTTGTCAAGGTCTTAAATGAATGTACCAGTTTACTTAACCATTTATTTATCTTGGATCATTTATGTTTCTTTTTTGCCATCATAAATAATGCTCCTATTAATTTTCCTGTTATATATTTCTGCATGTTTTGATTTATTACGACAAATTCACAGAACTGGAATCACTAAGTCAGATAGAAGAAATATTTATAAGAAGTAATATATTGCCAAATTGCTACCCCCAGAAATACAGTCATCCCTTGATATCCGCAGGGTTTTGGTTTTAGTTCTGGGAACCCCCCTCAAGTCCCTTACATAAAATGGCATAGCATTTGCATATAACCTACACACATCCTTTAAACTATCTCTAGATCACTTATAATACTAATACAATGTAAATGCTATGTAAATAGTTGTAAATACAATGTAAATACTATATAAATAGTTGCTGGCGGGTGCAGCAAATTCAAGTTTTGCTTTTTGGAACTTTTTGGAACTTTCTGGAATTAAAAAAAATGTTTTCAATCTGCAGTTGGTTGAATCCACGGATTTGGAACCTGCGGATTCGGAGGGCTAACCAAATATGAAAATGATGATTTCGCATGACCCATCACGGTTTTAATTTTTTTTTTTAATATTCGCTAATTGCTTACAAATATTTACTAATATAGTATATCTATCTATATTTATAGATTTAAATACATAGAGTTATTTTCTTAATGATACGTGAGTTTGAAAAATCTTCCAAGTTTACTATTAGTGCACGGTTTTTGAATCATCTCTTTATGTCAGTTGCCAATTTATCAAATATTTTTATTATTGATTTGCATTACTGTTTTTAAAATTAAACATATTAGACATACTGTCTTCTATATAAATATATATCATCCTTTATATCAGGTGAACTAGAAGCTGGCTCTGCTCTTCTTAGCTCACTTCCAGCTGACTAGATGGCTATCATTTTACCCTCTGTTATGTACTCTCATAGCTGGATTTTCCAATGACCATAACTAAAATCTCCCTTCTGGGCGGACTCTCAAGCTTAATAGTAGCCAACTCTCCATGAAGATAGGCCTCATGGAGACTTTTCAACTTTTAGTAGATATACTTAGTATCTGTGTTTTTTTTTCAAAAATAGCATAGATGCAGAATTTTATTTAAGTCTCTCTGTCTTTGCGCAGAATGTTTCTTCTAACACAAATCAGAACTGTCAGAGAGGTACTGAACTGTGACTGAGTTTCTGTGTAAATTGAAATGTGAGAAATAATTGGCATCTTCATAAAAATTTCCATTTCCAGCTATAATTCACATTACTGTTTGAACTTTAGACATTTTAGAATACCTCTTCCCAGATTACAGTTCTAAGCATTGGGAGTATTTTCTCAGAATTCCCCCCATGGAGGTGCTGTTTTCCATGATTGCCTGTCCTGGTATAAAGCAGTGGAAAAGTTGGTAGACTCTGTGGTCCAAGCTGTCAGTTGAGCTTTTATGTGTGGTTTCTGCTGAGCCTGCTTTCCTGCCTGGCATTAATGTAGCGAAGTTTCCAAATGCCACAGTGCTAAGCAGAAATCCTCAAGGTCATATGTGGCTTTCATATATTTGAACCATTATTTTCCCTCAACTCTCACCTATTCTCATGTTTAGGACAGGAGATCTCAAAGATTTTGGCTTCCAGTATTTCAAACGCACCAGGACACACACTGCGTTTACACTGCCATTGTATAGTATCATAACTAATGTCTTCTAGAATTAAAAGGCATCATCTATCCATTCATTCATTTGACAAATATCGACTGCCTAGGGGAGCCAGTCTGCCTGCATTTGAATTTTAGTTAGTCTATTTAGCAGCTGTGAAAAATTTAGGTAAGTCTAGTTGATCTTCTCAGTATTATTTCAACTATGACGACTATAAGCCAGGCACTGTGCTAGGCGTGGAGAACACTTTAGTGAATAAAGCAAACACTGTTCATTCATTGAGTTTAAACTCAATCAGGGGAGGCTTCTGGGTTTTGAAGAAGATAATGGAGGCTGCTTAAATTTGGACCTCTCTACCTAGCTTTCTAAAATGCAGAAAGGATAACAAGAAGAGGAAATTAAATCTCCCATAGCTCACAGCTACAGCTTTAGTAGGCAAAAGAATACCAAAACTTTCCATTTGCATATAGGTGAAAGAACACATCTACAAACAGTGGAGTCTGCTCAAGAGTCCAAAAGAGTTGAGAATCAGATGGGAATTCTGTAGAATTGAAGAGAGGGCAGTGGCGCCTGAGTGTCACTATGACACAGATAATATCAGTTGAAGTTTATCCCCAAAAGGACTGAGTCTTACTCTGAATGGAGAAATAATATGAAGCGTAGGTTCAGAAACCTGGCGGATAGGAGCCCTGGCTACTAAGGAGTCTAAAGAAGGAGGCTTAGAAAGTGAGTGTTGTAGGAAGGCACCACTTCTGGGGAAAAAGGTGGCACCACCACAGAACCTGCAAGTGTCTCTTGGTGACTCGGAGGTAAAGGGAAAGAAGGAAGCATCTGAAGGTAAAAGCCACAACTTAACCTGATAAAATCAAAGGTTCGGAAGAAAACAGACCAAAAAAATGTCACTTATTAAAGGAATTATACCCCACTGTAGCAATAGAAGAAGGCATTCTTAAACCAAGAAATCAAGTAAACCACTCAAACTCCTATAATACTGCTGCTCTAGGAAAACCCAAGCCAAACAAACATGGATGCCAATAACAAAAAGACCCAACACCCCTACTGAACTGTTATACCCAATCAAAGCAGTGGTATGAGGAAAACACATAGCCTTAAATACTTTGTTAATAAAGATTTCTAAAATGCCAGTAAATTAATTAACTATCCAACTCAAATAGTTAAAATTTAAACTGAAAGACAACAGAAGGTAAGAAATGTCAAAGAAAACTGCAAAAGTAATCATTTAGAAAGCAAAAACATTGAGAACTAACAAATAAATAATGATTCTCAATTATTTTCACATGTGATAATGGCAGTCACATGTTTAAAAAGTCTCCTGGAACTTTCTTACATTACTGATGGAAGGCAAAAAATGGCCCAGTCACTCTGGATAAGAGTTAGGTAGTTTCTTAGAAAGATAAACATGCACCTACCATAGGCTCTATTAATCCCATTCTTTGGCATTTACCCAAGTCTAATGAAAACTATGTTCACTCAAAAGCCTGAATACAAATGATGATAGTGGCTTAATAATCACCCAAACTTGAAACATCTCAGTCCTTCAACTGGTGAGTAGATAAACAATCTGTGATACATCCATAACACAGAATACTTCTCAGCAATTAAAAGAAACAAACTATTAATGAGGAAAACAACATGGATGAATATCAATTATTCTATGTCAAAGAAGCTAGACTCCATTTACATTACATTCTGGAAAAGACAAAATTATACAACAGAAAGCAGATGAGTAATGCTGGAGTTAGTGGGAGGATTAATTACAAAGAGGCATAATGGAAATTTGGGGGTGATGGCAATGTTCCATGTCTTAATTTTAATGGTGTTTACATGACTATAAACATAGCCTAAAACATGGAACTGTACATTTAAAAGGGTGACTTTTACTGTATGTGAATTATACCTCAATAAATCTGACAGCATCTTAGAGATTTAAGAGTTTTAGAAATTTTTGCTAAAACTTTTATAGATAAAATGAGATCTGATATTTTCTTCAAGATAACCTGATGGTTTGCAGAGAAGTAGGTGGAAGTATACATAAAATCAGATTGCCCAAGTGTAATGGGTTGAAGCTACGGCTCATTACACTATCCACTTTGCTATTCTGTATATTTGACATTTCTCATAATAAGCAATATTTTAAATGTGATAACTTATCTGGAATTGGAAATTAGTCAACATAGAAGAAGTAGTCAATTTCACATATCCTTACGATCAAGAAGCAAAACTTGGTATACTTTGCAGGAAGCTGTTATGCTGTTACCACTGAAAAAGACTGGTTGGAAGTCATGAGCTTGAAAGGCTAATTTGGAATTTTATAAAGTAGGTGTGTCCCATGGGAGTCCCATATTAAACAAAATTAAACTGTATTTTCTCAGAGTGGTTATTATCTTGATGTATACAGCATTCTCAAATTTATTGGTCTATATAATCCTCTTTTTTCACAGCATTTGCAGAAGTAGCATTGCATGGAACATACTTGAGATTCCATACAATTTTTGAGACTAACAGTACATATTTATAGTTGCTTCGGTACCAAGAGGCAACTTAATCCTGAGAGAGAAACTTGGTGCTTCATATATTAGGGTAATGCTCTCTGCTATATCACATAATTTCCAGCAGTAGAGTAGCTTAACAAAATAGAATTTATTTCTCCCTCACATATCTGTCGAATGTGGGTATTTTGGGTGGCAGATGACCTTCCTTTATGTGGAATTTCCAGGAATTGATGCTCTTCCCATATTATTTCTGTTTAATCCTCCAGAGGCTCAGATCCGTCATCTATCCAGCCTCAAGGAAGAAAGAATGAAGTCACGTTGACACCTTAACCACCTTCACCATCCACTGACGACAATTAGTCATGTTACCCAACTAGATACATGAGTCTGAGAAATGGGGTTCCTGGCTGGGCAGTTGCTTTGCATGAAAAGCGAACATGAATTTTGATGGGCAATTCACTGCCTCTACTATGGGTGGCATAAACATGTGAGCAATTCAACTAATTCAGTGTTTCCACCAGAGATGACTTTAATGATCTGAAGTGTGGTCCTGGTATCAATATCTTAAAAACTTCCAGATAATTTTATTGCTCAGTTTGAATTAAGAATCAGTGGAATAGTCATTAATTCTTAAGGGAGAAAAGGAATTTCTTATTTATTTATTTATATTTTTCCAGCTTTATTGAGATATGACTGACAAAAAGTGTATATATTAGGTTGAACAATGTGATTTTTTAAAAAAACAGCTCTGTTATGTATAGGGCACTTCATTTCATCCTACATTACAAATAACCCAGTGGAAATGCTAACTGATCAGAAGACATTCTATTTAAAATATTTGAAATTAGGTCAATACAAACAAGCATTGTTGACATGATGATCTGCAGCCAATGATACCTTAATGCCACTGGGCAGCTTTCTCCAGAATAATATAGTTTTGCTTCCCAACAAAATAGATGTCATATTTTCACCCAGAATACTCCTGGAAGATAAATCATCCAGATGGCTGAAACTTATTCTTTGATGACATGATAGATCACTGGGCATTAGATCCTTGAAGAGATGCTATTTTTCAGAAGTTGACATTAAAACATCACTCACACTGTCACAACAGATCCAAGTTTTATATCCCTGCAGCTAGTATTCTAAATTGTTGAAGTTGACACTAAGGAGGATGTCCACCATAAAAGACTTTTTAAAAAGTATATTTGAAATTTATTTCACTTATTTTGATAAATCGCATTAAACTAATTTGAATTTACTACACAAGTGCCCACAACTATATTTGTCTGCTATGTGTCTAGGAGTTTTAATCTCTATTCTTTAAGAAATGATTCATTTTGTTTTAGCCACGCAGGTCCAGGGCACACTTGTCCATCATATTTGTATGTGAAGGTGTTTACGTTGTTTTATTATGGAACATTGTGTACCTCCTGGAATGGAGACAGTCATAGAAAAGAGATGACCTTTATCTCTGTGCATAACTTCATTCCTGCTTCTCAACATAATCAATCTATTTCTATGTTTGTCAATTTGGTTTCATCAGCCGCCATAATGGTCAATTACTAAATAAGAATTGATCACTAAGTGGCCTGATGCTGTTACCTTAGCAACCCTGTACACAGTCTAGCTATTTTAATCATGTAAATGACTAGATCGGATTAGCCATTTGCCATTTGATCAATAGCGCAGTGACTAGCATAAGACTGACTAATCTTATTGTGCACTTAGGCAGAGTCTTAGGGGAAATATGGTTGTTTAATTAATATACAAATATATTTCTCTGGGCAAAACAAAATATTTGCAGATCTACTGTCTAACATTGCAGCTATTTTATTTTTCTCATAAGGTGAGAAAAATGCTAGCCTTAAAGACTATGGTAGAAAACCATAGATAACTTATTCATTTAACAAACACTATTAACAACCAAGTAAGATTTTATGAGCTTGATGTTGCAGATGTAGTGATGAATAATTCATAGTCCCTGCCCGCAAGTAAATCATGGGCTCATAACAGAGATATTCTGGTAAGGAAATAATTTCAATAGAGCATGGTAAGTAAAAACAAGGTATAATGAGTGTGGGGGGAAAGGAGTTACTTTTTTCTACCTGGAGAAGTCAGGGAATACGCATACAGAGGAGATAAGGCTTAAGTAGGTTCTTGAAAGATTAATAGGAGGCCAATGCCTGGAGAGTAGCATTGACATATATACACTACCAATGTAAAATAGAAAGCTACTGGGAAGCAGCTGCATAGCACAAGGCGATCAGCTCGGTGCTCTGTGACCACCTGGAGGGGTGGGATAGGGAGGATGGGAGGGAGATGCAAGAGGGAGGGCATGTGGGGATATGTGTATACATATAGCTGATTCACTTTGTTATGCAGCAGAAACTAACGCACCATTGTAGAGCAATTATACTCCAATAAAGATGTTTAAAAAAAAAAAAGATTAATAGGCATTTCAAGGTAGACCAAGGAGAGCATTATAGTCAGGGAAGGCACAAAATAGCACAACATGTGTGTTTTTTCATATCTCTTGGCTGAAAGTGACAAAAATCAGAAAAACTGATTTGAGGAGAAAAGGGGATTTTTATTGGAAATAGCAGTAGGAAGGCAGAATAAGGACTGCTCCAAACTGTCTACATCCTAACTTCCGAAACCTGTAAGTATGTTGTGTTACATAGCAAAGAAAAATTAAGGTTGCAGATGGGATTAAGGTTGGTAATAAACTAAATTTAATTAAGATGAGATTACCCTGGATCATCCAAGTAGGCCCATTGTAATTACAGGGGTCTTTACACAGAGAAGAGGAAGGCAGAAACACGAGAACCAGAATGAAAAAGATTTAACCAGCCACTGCTGGCTTTGAAGATGGAAGGGAACCATGAGACAAGAAAATAGGAAGTCTCCAGAAGCTGGAAAAGACAAGGAAACAAATTCTCCCCTAGAGCCTCTAGAAAGAAATGCAACCCTTCTGACACCTTGATTTTAGCCCAGTAACACTCATTTTGGACTTCAGACTTCTAGAAATGTAAGATAATAAATTTTTTAAGCCGCTGAGTTTGTGGTAACTTGCAACAGTAGTAATAGGAAACTAATGCAGAAATTTACTTGAAATTTAATTGAAGGAAGAGCTGGGAAACCAAGCCTCAAGAAGGGAAGGTATAACTGGAACCAGATTCTCCATCGTCTATGTCTCTCCATTCTCTCTCTCTCAATCTATTGGCTTTATTCTCTGAGAGCAGTTTTCCCCATGGGGCAGGGGATCTGGTCACTAGCTGCCCTGAGCTCATACATCATGGCATTTCAGAGAAAAATATTTTTCCATCTTGGTTCCAGTTTGGAAAAAATGCCATGAAAATATTCTGATTGGTCTATTTTGAGTCAAATGTTCAACCATTGAACTAAGCTCTTGGGGTGAATGATATCAATTAGCACAACTGGGGTCATGTGCCCATTAATTTGGCAAAAAAAGAAAAGAGATTTTCTACCAAAAGAAAGGGGACAAGAATGTAGGGTAAATTGGAATAGTAGCTGTCTACTACAACATGTTGAATGAGCTACAAGTGGTTTATTATTGTGGGAACTTAAAGTCAGTGACAAATTCAACCAAAACTCATATGAATAGTTAGATCACGTAATTAAGCTCTAACTCTGTGGACTTTAAATTATTCCCAGAACTCTAGCTTTCCCAAATATATATTTATGAGCTTCCTGTTAACAGGAGAGGTCATGACAGATAAGTTCAGTTTACATTGGTCCACCATCTTGTTTTCAGTATAGGAAATTCAGGAATTGGTCAGCTGTGAGTAAGGTCAGTTTAGGGGAGATCAAGGTCTGAAAATTAGATTCCTACTGAGAAGTGCTGGTGCTTGGATCAGACTTAACTCTAGGCAACCAAAGAGTCCATTCAGGAATCTTCAACCTATTGGAAAGTATCTTGGATTTTGGTTTCAAGGTCTGGATACAAGCCTAAGCTACACTCTTTCTTAATTTTATTACCTGAGACTGGTTCACTCAGCACTGTAAATCTCATTTTCATTATCTGCAATCTATATATTTGTCATAAAATCTGCTCCCTGTAAAAGCTATCATTTATTGAGAGCTTACAGGTATCAGGCACTTTACAAGGTTCCAGGAAACTTCAGTCATGAAGGAGAAGTCGCTGGCCTTGAAACAAAGTAAAACTCTAAACTAAGGAAAGAAGCAAGAGCAAGAGTGCTGGTGAAGTATTGGGTTGGCCACAGAGTTCGTTCGGGTTTTTCCATAAGATTTTGTAGACGTAAAATCAAATACTATAGACTTAAGAGTATTTGTCTATACTATAGACATAAAATCAAAACAGGACCTCCAGTGAGGTTAACTTGGTGCAGAGGAATTTAAAGTAGGGTTCTTGATACAGATATGATGGCTTGCTGAGCCTGGGTGAGATGGGAATGGGGTTACAGAGTCTATAGGTGAAGGAGGTCAATTATGGGGGGAGACAGAGAAAGAGAGACAGAGAGGGTCAGACAGAGAAGAAGAGTGAGAAGGCACAGAGATCATTATAGTTCCTGTTCTGCCTCTGCTTTTCCTACCCCAGCTTTTCCAAGTATGAAAACCACTCTTGAACCTGGCATTCATTTGGCATTTCCTTAATGAAAATGATTCAAATGAATCTAGGAAAGGAACCTCCAACCAAGACTGTTTTTATACTGGCCCCCAAATGGCAACTGTTTCCCAAATCTTAGAATTGGATCATTGCTGATGCTGACCCTTGAGGCCAGCTAGACCCACACTCACTTAGCAGAGTCTCTCGTCCAATAAAGCACCATATTACTGTCAGGAGTTACCCTAGCCCATCCATACTAGTTTCCTAGGGCTGCTGTAACAAAGTACAACAAATTGGGTGGCTTAAAACAATAGAAATTTATTGTCTCACAGTCTCCCTGTGTGCCTCTGTCTGCACATGGCCATTTTCTTATAAGGCCATTAGTCATACTGGATTTGGTGCCCACCCTACTCTGGTATGACCTCATTTTAAATTAACTAATTACATCTGCAATGACCCTATTTCCAAATAAGGTCATAGTCTGAGAATCTGGAAGTTAAGACTTCAACATATCTTTTGGGGGTGATATAATCCAACCTATAATACCATCCTCTTATTTTTGACCAACTCCTGTTCAGATTCTACATCCATCTGATTGTTGGTTCCTCACTCCTGATTTCTCCCCTATTTATGACCCAGCTCTTATACTTGGGGTTAAGTGTTCACAGACTGTTGATACAGACATGAGAAAGAGAAAAACAGCCCCTGACATCTGGGAGCTGGCTGGGTATTATCATCCAGGCCTTGATGTTCCCTGTTGAACATAAATAAAACTACTGTGAACATGATGAATCAAGACAAAAACAAGACCACTCTATAATCATGTCTGAACACAGAGCAAAATACAAACATTGTCCAAACCACACAAAAGACCAAATCTCTATTTATCTGGCTAATATGAGTGACTGCTGCTTCTTTCCTAGTTACAGCTTTGCCTTGGCCTAGTCCTCTCCCCTGCTAGATAAATTTAATTAAAATAAATCATTAAACTTGCTCCCACTTCCTGAAAACATCTAATCCAGAACAAAGCTCCCCTTCCTTAAATCTTCCCCAAATCATATAACACAACCCCAAACCTTGTAGTAAATTCTAATACCTTCTTCCTGAGTCACCCCCTGGCTTACAGATGTGCATTCTCTCTCACTGCAACAAGCAATAAACTTGACTTGTTGAACTATGAATGTGTTCCTGATGGAATTTGCCTGGAGGGCATTGACAGGAATTTTAATAATGCATATTAGCTAAAATATGATAATTGAATTAGGAAACATTTTGCATATGAAATGTATCAATCTATCCAGTGACTACTGTGGGGATGATTATACTTCAGAGAAAACCATAAAATATAGTTGTACTTACAAAAGTATTAATTTATACAAATCTGGTATATAAATGCAGTCATATCTCTTATTTTAAAAATCAAATTAAACTCAAACTTTGATACATCAATTTGGCATCAGGTCTAGTGTGTTTTTTTTTTTTTTTTTTTGAGTGTCTCCTTCCGTTGAATGGTCAAAAAAACCAAAACCTAGAAAACTTATCAACTTCCACACCCAATTTGTGGGATGTGAGAGGAAAGGTCAGAGATCACATCAGCTAGTCTGTGCCATTACTTCTGGCTGCCCCATGGAGTCACAGTTGGAAATTCATCCCATCTCGTAAGGTCAGGTGGTCAGTCATCTTTGATGATTCAAATCCCTCAGTGGGGACTTCTCTAGTGGTCCAGTGGTTAAGACTCTGTGTTTCCACTGCAGGGGGCACAGGTTCATTCCCTGGTAGGGGAACTAAGATCCTGCATGCCACGTGGTGTGGCAAAAAAAAAAAAAAAATCCCTCAGTGCCTGGTGCTAGTGCCACCAAGAATATCCCTTATTTTGGTTCTCCAGGTCACAGCTGTTAGCTCTTGACTCATTCAGTCTCAGCAATAGTCATTCTGCCAAGGTGCCAGTCACTCCAGGAGTGCTGAGAGAAGTGGGTCAGGAGCCTGCTGTTTGGGAACTAAAACCACTCTTTTTCCTGTAGGGGAATTGCCTCTCCAGGATGGGCAGCTCATCTTACTCAGACCCTCAGACACAAAGGTCTCTTTACGTACATTGCCTCTACAACAGGAGAACTTTTTAACCTCAAGAGAGTTCTTAAATTCCTACTTCCACCTGGAAGGGAGGGAACCTCTACGTCTCAATGAGAAGAATCGTTCCCAAGGATGACATAGGGGCTGTCTAAGCCCTCTCTCAAAAGAACAGAGAAGAAAGAAAACATTTTTAAGACATAAGTTAAATGCTTGATGGGGCCATGCTGCCGCATGCAGTGACAAGTAACATAGAGCTTTATTCTTGAGTGTCTGCTCACTTGGAATTGTTTTCTTTAATTTACATTGGATGTTGGCTTCCATGGTACAGTTTATTTTGATAATTTAGAAAATGAATACATTTTGCCTATCTTATATCCTATCCCCAGACTTTTAAATGTAAAGTACACTTGCTCTAGTTAAATATGATCAACACATTATCTTTATTTTTAAAAATTTATTTATTTATATAGTTAGTTAGTTCTGTTTTGGCTGTGCCGCACCGCATGTGGGATCTTAGTTCCCCCACCAGGGATGGAACTCGCACACCCTGCAGTGGAAGCGTGGAGTCTTAACCACTGGACCGGCAGGGAAGTCCCAACACATTATTATCTTTAGCTTGAAATAAGAATATATCCTTATATTCTTAAAAACCTTAAAAAAAATCCCTCTAGGAAAGATCACATTATCATTGAAAGTTAAAATTTCCTTAGCTCCTCGCTCTTTTTCCCCAATGAAACATTTTTATAATTTAATTTTTAATAACATGATGCCATCTTGATGATATCTATCTGCAACTACTATATTGTAGCAGAACAGACAATATTTATGCTCATTCTAAATTCCTGTCATGACTTTGACTCGGACTATCTCCTGCCCCTCTTTCCCTTTTTACTGACCTAACAGGGTACCTCATTCTCTGATACAGATTTCAGTAGCAAATCATTGGCCTCTGTACAGGTTCTTTGAGGGGAATATGTTTAGGTTACTCTTATTTGTCCAAGTAAGAGTTACTTTCAATGGTTGCAAAATAACTGAGGCCTATTCTATAAGGAGTTGTGATGGTACTGTAGGGGAAAACCATTATCAACTAAGATATTCTTTGCTTAAAAGTGTTTTTTACCATAGTAGCAGAGAGAAAATCTGAGGATGGGACTCAGACTAGGTCAATTTTTGCTGGAAGCCAAAAAAAAATTGAGAATATAATGTAATCCTCTAGAGTATCAGCTTGTAAGGGTGGCCAAGGTAGAGGGCAGAATAAGAGTGATGGGGATATGGGTAAGGGTAAGGGAGTCAAAATTTAACTCATGTCCTAGTTTTGCTTTGGTCTCTCCCAAAACCTTGAGTTTGTCTATGATAGCAATTACCATCTTTTATAACAATGAACTAATTTAAGATAAGAAAGTCAATCATGTCAGGTTTAGATTTTTTTAAATGAATTTAGGTTAAATAATATTCACTCTCTTTCCAACTCCTGACACAGTCTCCTGATTATTTCAGCTAACTTAGATTTGTAGTACCTACCTGGAGTCTAGAAAGCCAGGAGACATACTACATCTCTGTCATCACTGATATCATCATTCTGGAATGTGATTTCAGCTCTGGTGAAATCCAATTGTGATGATAGAAAAACACATTTCCCTGATGCTTTCAACTCAATCTCTGTTACTGGGCAGTATTTATTTGTTTCTGTTCTCTTCAATCAGATAAAGTATAGAAAAAACTCATAGGATAAACACAACACTCCTTCCTTGCTCTACACCGATTCCAGTGAAAATTGAAGTCGTGGTTCTCTGCAAGGAATATTTGATAGAATACTGACCATGAATCCTATGGAATATATGCTTCTTAAACTAAGCTGCATGCATTTATACTTTTCAAAGTAGCAGAATCTTCAACCATTGTCCCCTACCTGTTATGTCATGTTCTGATAATTAAAAATTTCTCCACTTGGAGAATCATCACTTCCAAAATTCTTATTTACCTTATATTATTCAGGAATCAGAGTTAAACATCTTTTCATTAAAGGACCACCAATAATAAATTTTCATCTCAAGGCAAGATTTTCAGTGAACAGAATAATAGAAATATTTTTCTTTTCTGATGTTTTATGTTACTTTTAGTTTACTGACTTATTTGCATTTTAGTGCTTGACAAGTGAAACATTCTAATATATCCTTAGATGATGCTTTCAGTGACATAGGTACCTAAAGTAGTGGAAACATGGTTGAAAGAGCCATTGGACTAGGTGTCAGTAGAGGTTATTGCAAATTTTGTCCCTGTTATTTATAAACTATGTGATCACTGGAAAATTACTTAAGCTCTCAGATTCTCATTTTCCTTTTCTACAAATTGGAGAAAATAATTATGCTATGTAGGGTCATTGTGAGGATTAGAGGTCATGTATATAATGTAAGGGCTTGGCATATATTAGATACTGATTAAAAGGTAGCACTTACATGAAAGCCCTGGGACATATGCATTAGGCAGCTTCGGATGGGCCCTAGTGGTCCTCATCTTCTGGGGTTCAATGCCCTTGAGTAATCTCCTCTCCTTGAGTGTGGTTGGACTTAATGCCTCACTTCTAATGAATGGAATATGGCATAAGTGATGAAATGACACCTGTGGGTTTAGGTTATAAAATGACTGTCTTTCATCTTGAGTGTGCTCCCTCTCACTGTCTCATGGTCGCGAGCCCTAGGGGAAGGCAGCTGCCATGTGGTAAGGCAGCCCTGTGGGGTGGTCCATGTGGTAAGTGACTAAGGCCTGCCAACAACCATAGGAGTGAGCTTGGAAACAGTCACTCCCCAGATGAGCATTCAGATGAGACTGCAGCTCTGGTGCATCTCATGAGAGACCCTGAGTCGGAAAGACCCAGTGAAGCTGTGCCCAGATTTCTGACCCCACAGAAACTGTGAAATAATTAATGTTTGTTCTTTTAAGCTACTAATTTTGAGGTAATTTGTTATATGGCAGTAGATGACAAATATATCATTTAAACTCATAATAGCAAAATTTTAGAAAAAGAAAATATTTTCTTCCATTTTATGGAAATCATTTGGTAAATGTATATAATAAGTTTATATATAATTCATCTTTAAACTATATTAGACATGTTTTGGAGTGTGAGGTGGTGGAAGGGAGAGTATGAAGCAGTTTTAGAAGTCAAACTTTAGATTCTGTTTATCTGACTATAGGCTTGAATCTCAAAATGTATCCATGGAGCACTAGTCAGCTTTTGAAATGCTCCAAGAAATGTGGTCATTGTGCTGAGTCTGGGACACACCAATACCTTCTTTCACTCCTGGAGAGTCACAATGAACAAAGTATATCATAGGTTCTGGAAGTCTGAGAGATGCCAAGATTTCTAATAGGTTAATGGCTTTAATAGGTTAAACATCTCACTGTAGACTTTGGGAAATCAATAAAGTGCCAAAATCCTGGCTTATACCTTACAGCAGCCCAAACCTTATTACTTTCAGTCAGTTTAACCTTGTCTCGGTCCCCAGACCCTAAGGGTTCAACATTTCTCCAGAGCAAATGTTTTATTATAAAATAACAAGGACTCAGTGTTACAATCACCAGATGGTAACAGCTGAGCAAGTTCTAATCTGACACCACAGAAGAAATTGTTCCCAGTCTCATTCTGTCTGTTCTCATTTCATCATTTTCCTCCTAACTGTTGATTATTGCTTGAGTCCAATAATTCACTCATTTTTTTTTCCAGAAGGACTTGTTAACAATGCCTTCTCCACTCCCACCCTTCAAGAAAATATAAATATCGAAATCCTTCCCACTTAAAATTCCTGGTTAAGTACAGTTTTCGTTCTCCATGAAGTACTCCCCTCCACTATGACTTGCAGCACGTCTACTAAATATTGTATAATGTTTTTGCAACATATTGAAAAATTCTTTGGAAATGTTTGCATATCCCTCTAGTACCATTTGCAGCAGTGTGTGGCAGTTGCTATGACAACTACCTTTAAAATTAGAAAGAGAAATTAAAAGTCTTACATAACTGAAAGGATCTTCTGACACTAAGTTGAAGATGTTAGGACTTTAACAGAAATTATGTCTTAGTGTGTAGGTCTGTTCTTATTAGGATAAGATTTTAGAGATCATTAGAAATGCTGTTCTATCCATTTTTTTCCATGTCAACGAGGCTAATATTGTCAGAAAATTTTTACAAAAAGTCTGCAGGTTATAACGTTTATGAAATGTGCTTGGTTAGCAAATTCTCATTTCTGAGTGCTAGGAACAACAACCACAAAAACCACAACAGTGCTAGCAATCACTGAGTGGCTGTGTGCTGTGCACTACGTCATTACTAAACACTATATTGTAGATATTCAGGATTTTGTAGGATTGTTGTGAGAACAAAATAGAACTGTGCAATTTTATATACACAATTAAATTCCTTTCTGACAACAATCCTACTAAGTAGCTGTTGTAATCCCCATTTTACCCATTAAAAAAAACTGAGGCTCAGAGAGATTATATAATTTTTTCAGGGTTATAAAGCTAGTGGGTGGCAGAGACAGCATTCAAATTCAGGTCTGTTTACTGCAAAAGCTGTGCTCTTAATAATTATATTGCTTTATAAAAAATAACAAATAACCTATGATAGTGCTTATATGTGGAATCCAAAAAAAAATGATAAAATGAACTTATTTACAAAACAGAAACAGACCCACAGACATAGAAAACAAACTTATGGTTACCAAAGGGGAAAGGGGGGAGGGGGATAAATTAGGAGTTTGGGATTGACATATACACACTACTATATATAAAATAGATAGCCAACAAGGACCTACTGTGTAGCACAGGGAACTGTACTCAATCTTATGTGATAACCTTTATGGGAAAAGAATCTGAAAAAGAATATATATATATATATATATTATACATGTACACACACACGTATATATATATAACTGAATCACTTTGCTGTACATCTGAAACTAACACAACATTGTAAATCAACTATACTTCAATTAAAATTTTTTTTTAATTTTTAAAATTTATCTATTTTACTTTTTAATTTGTCACTCCTTGCAATTCATACACAAGGGGTTCTTGACATGAGGACAGGGCAGGAGTGATCAAGGGAGAAGCTCTCTAAGACAAAGCAAAGACCCTTTCACATTCCATTGGCTTGACACAGGCCACTAGGGAAATGCAAATCAAAACCACAATAAGATCACTTTACACTAGGATTGCTATAATCAAAGAAACAGCAAATTATATGTATTGGTTAAGATGTGGAGGAACTGGTACCCTTGTGCACTGTTGGTGGGAAGGTAAATTGTGCAGCCTATGTGAAAGACAGTTTGGTGGATCTTCAAAAAGCTCACATAGAGTTACCAGATGACCAGGCAATTCCACTCCTAGGTATATAGCCAGCACTGAAATCAGGAACTAAAACAGATTCTTATAGACAAATATTCATTGCAACATTATCACAATAGCCAAAATGTGGAAACTGAAGTATCAACACAGAAATGGATGAACAAAACACAATATGCATACAATAGACTATTATTCAGTCATCAAAAGGAATGAAGTTCTGACACGTTAAAACATGAATGAACCTTGAAAATATTACGCTAAGTGAAATAAGCCAGACACAAGAAGGACAAATATTGTATGATTCCACTTCCATGAGATATCTAGCATAGGCAAATTCATAAAGAAAGGAAGCAGATTAGAGGTTAACGGGGCAGAAGGCAGGGAAAATGGGAGTTACTACTTATTGGTTATAGAGTTTCTGTTTAGGGTAATGAAAAAAAATTGAAAATAAGTAATGGTGATGCTTGCATGGCATTGTGAGTGTAATTAGTGTCACTAAATTGCACACTGAAAAATGGTTAAAATGGCAAATTTTATTTTATATATATTTTACCACAATAAAGAAAAGTTTAAATTATCTTTACTGTAACTACTAACTAACCTTTCCACAACTGTCCTGATTCAGCTTCCTGATACTCAATTCTAGCTTTAGTTTTTTTGGGTTTTTTTGTTATTGTTGTTTTAACTATATAGTCTGTCCAGAAAAGTTTCCTCAGAGGGCCAGAATTTTATGCGTGCATCTTAGAATTGAGAACGGGGATGAATTTAGACGTTATTTTTTTAAACACTCCAACCCTGTTTTTTAAAAGTTTAAATCCTCAAGAACAAAAATTAACCCATATATTTCCAGGTGCTATCACAATGCCTGACATGTCGCACTTGAAAATTGTTAATTTGAATAAACGAAATGAAAGAAAAGAAGGAAGCAAAATGAAACCCAGAGAAGTACATTTCAGTTCATTTTCTTCCTTAATCTAGCCATTCATTCAAACAAAATTTGTGACTGCCTGCTTGGTGTTAGGGCTACAAGATGCTGATATGGTGACCTTAATCCGTAAGGAGCACAGATTCTATGGTGGGACACAGATATAGAGGGATATTTCCAGCACAATGGAGTGTATGGGCATATGTACAGTCAGGGGTAACACAGCCGGCCAGTTGGAGGACCAGACCGTAGTCTCTTGTTTCCTATTTTAGCTTTATTCCTAAAAACAGATTTTATTCTAAAAAAAGATTGAACAATATAAGTTGTGCCAATAACCTCTCTCCATTAAGGACTGCAACTAGACCAAAAAAAGGTCACTCTGGTCTCTAACATCGTAGGGACTCTTGAAATTGCATGACTTGTGTTGGATTAGGCCACTTCCTAATTTAGGTGGCTGATCCTGTTCCTGGCTATGATAGGATATGGGAAGTCTCTGGGAGATTATATCAGGACTCAAGATGCTCAGCATATGTATGGACTGAATATTTGTGTTCCCCATTATACATATGTTGAAGCCCTAATCCCCAAGGTGATGGTCTTTGGAGGTGGGACCTTTGGGAGGTAATTAGGTTTAGATGAAATCATGAGGGCTGGTCCCCGAGGATGGTTTTAGGGTCCTTATAAGATGAGGAAGAGAGCCAGAGCTTGCTCTCTCTCTACCAGGTGAGAACACAGTGCGAAGACGGCCAACTGCAAGCCAGGAAGAGGGAGCTCACCAGGAACTTAGTCAGCCAACACTTTGATCTTGGATTTCCCAGACTTCAGAACTGTGAGAGATAAATGTCCGTTGTTTCAGTTACCAAGTCCATGGTACGTTGTTATAGCAGTCTGAGCTAAGAGCATATACGTGAAATGGGAGGCTATAGGTGTCTGGAGAGGGGGTGGGACTGGTTTGTCTGTTCTGGGTTAGGGTAGATGGGAGAAGGGTACTGGAATGCCTGTCAATATGAGTGTCAATGCATGAGCTCAGAAGGTCAGCTTCATGCCCCGTGGTAGGACGGGGACAGCAAGGTGGGGCCAGGGTAATAAATGCAATGTGGACATTCAAAGCCAGCAGTTTTACAAAAGAAGAATTGAGAGTTAAGGTCCAAAGTTAAAAAAAAAAAGGGAAGATGAAAATAAGATGAAATATAGACTGTGAACAGGAAAGATGGGCATATTTCAGAGGCCAAATTTACACATACACCTGTATAGGTTGAGCAGGTCCCTTTTAGGGGGCTGAGATGGGTTATACCACAGTACAGCCATCTTCTCACCTTGATTTCGCTCGCTTGGCTCAGCCCCCAGGAATGAACTTGGTTCCCTTTACCAGGACCATCATGGGTCTATGTGTTTTTCAAACTGTCACAATAGTCACAAGTCTGCTTCCTCAGGAACCTTGGAGGAAGTTTGTGAACATCACAGGGATGCCCAACGACAACCCTGACTCTAAAGAAGGAAGAAACCAAAGATACATTCATGACTCAGCTTCATCAGTGGAATATGATTTGAATTACTTTGCCCCTTTTTCCTCAGTGGTTCTTCTAGTTTGGCATAGGCCAGACACTTCAGAAACATACAAAAATTTCCTCTAATTCACTCAACTGTGTAATTGGAAACGTCTGTATTATCCTGAAAACCTTTAGCCGGATCAAAACTACTTATCAATTTATGCATGAACACTGCATAATTTGTAAAAAGTTTTTTTGCATGTCATTGAAATTGCTATGTTTTAAAACTGACAAATGCTTGGAAGTTAAAATTGCCACTACACATACTACTTGCAATTTTTCCTCATGCATATTTCTGGAAATCTGAGGGGTCCCAATTTAGGAGCTCATTTTTCTTTCTTTCATCCTCCTTAGCATTCCAACCTTGTTCCCAACCAGGCTCTATCTTCCAAATAAAAGATGCAAAGAGATCGCTCATGTTCAATTTTTTCCTTTTGGTTCATTCAGAGTGTCTGAACTGTTTATTTTGCATTGCATTTTAGGTTAGGTATTACTCTTTCTATATTCTCTAGCTTTGGTAGCAAAAAAAAAAAAAAAAAAAAAAAAGCTCTGTTTGAGAATTTAGAAAACTGGTTCTTTCCCACCACACCAGCTTTGGGTAAATTTCTTAACTCTCTGAATTTCAGTTTTTATTGGCAAAATAGGAACAATAATTTTTGCTCTACCCACATTGCTAGGCTGTTGAGATGATTAAATGAGGATACCAGATATGAACAAGGCCCTGTAAAGAACACAGCACAACTCCAAGAATGCATAATACAAAAAACAGAAAAGAGTCCTGGAAGCTTAGTTATTTAATTAACTACATTTTCAAACCTAGAACAAGTTGGAAACTTTCTGGAGCAGCTTTCACCCTGCTCCTAACCCCTATACTTGAGCAAGGAGTATGAGCTCTACAATAAAGTAATTGAACCACATGCCTGGAGAGGAATTTCCCTGTGAATGTTAGGAGATGAGAAAGAAGCATGGAAGAGCTTGATGTAATTCCCAATCCCCAAACAGGTAAGGAGGGATTACACGAAGGAACAGCAGCCCTATCCAAGAGAGAAATACTCTAGAATTCTCTATACTAGAGGGTGGAGTCCTTCTTACTTAGAAAACTGAAGAGATCCAGGGACTTCCCTGGTGGTGCAGTGGTTAAGAATCTGCCTGCCAATGCAGGGGACACGGGTTCGAGCCCTGGTGTGGGAAGATCCCACATGCTGCAGAGCAACTAAGCCCACAACTAAGTTGTGCGCCACAACTACGGAGCCTGAGCTCTAGAGCCCACAGCCACAGCTACTGAAGCCTGCGCGCCTAGAGCCCGTGCTCCACAACAAGAGAATCCACCACTATGATACTAGAGGGTGGAGTCCTTCTTACTTAGAAAACTGAAGAGATCCAGGGACTTCCCTGGTGGTGCAGTGGTTAAGAATCCGCCTGCCAATGCAGGGGACACGGGTTCGAGCCCTGGTCTGGGAAGATCCCACATGCTGCAGAGCAACTAAGCCCACAACTAAGTTGTGCACCACAACTACGGAGCGTGAGCTCTAGAGCCCACAGCCACAGCTACTGAAGCCTGCGTGCCTAGAGCCCGTGCTCCACAACAAGAGAATCCACCACTATGAGAAGTCCGCGCACCGCAACAAAAGAGTAGCCTCTGCTTGCTGCAGCTAGAGAAAGCCCGCGTTCAGCAATGAAGACCCAATGCAGCCAAAAATAAATAAATAAATTAATTAATTAATTAAAAAGAAAGAAAAGAAATTAAAGAGGTCCAAAACTTGACTCTGCATTCTGCTTGCTCTCCCTTGAGTAGAACCAGACTTTCTGCCTTTCCCATACGGGAGAGAGACAACTGTTGGGAGAACAGACTTATTTAAACACTGAGGAAAACTACACAGTCCCTTTCTAGTTAACTAGTCACTAAATTAATTCATGTGTAGAGATGAGAAGAATCATCAGATAGCTGAAAGGGAGAAAATATATAAAAGGGAAAGGTTTTGATCAATTAACAGAACTAATACCAGAAGAACTAGAGATAATGTAGCAAATAAAAAATAATTTAAAAATAATATTTTTTCTCAGAGAAATTTTAAAATTTATTGTAGTCATAATATAAAACTATTTTGGAATGCAAACTAAGATATTTAGGACCAAGATAGCATCTTATAAATTAGAAACATAATTCCTTAAAATGTAAAAGATCTAGAGTGATAGCTGAAGACAGAAATTTTGATCTGGAAAACAAAGTGCGGCTAATCTCCTAGAAGACAATGCAAATACATAAAATAATAGAAAAATAATGGAGAAAATGAAGAGATGTGGAAAATTATTCCAGAGGTCCAATATTTATCTAAAGGAGATCCAAAAGCATAGGAATTAGAAAGTGAAGATGGGAGGAATAATTTTTAAAAGATGATTATTTTTTCAAGCTGAGGAAAGTCACAGGTGGAAAGCTCTAAGTGCCAAAATGGTATGAATGAGGTAAACATATAGACAAAAGATGATAGGTAGATAGACAGATAGACAGACAGATAGATATCCATCCTGATAAAATTGCAAATACTCAAACATAAAAAGAGTATTCTCAAAGATTTCAGAAGGAAGAAAAGCAGCTTATTTACATAAGAATGAGAACCAAATAAATATTAAATTCTTTACAGATGCAGATACTAGACGATAGTGGAACAGAGTAGCTTTAGAGTTCTGAGAGAAAGGGAGTTCAAATTTAGAGTTTCATACCCGGCCCCACTGGCATTAGAATGTGAAGGCAAAGTAAAGATATAAATCTGCAAAGTTGACCATCCACAGAACTTTGCTAAAGAGTTGTTTATGAATATATTGCAGCAAAATAAAAATGAATGCCAAAACAAGGGAGGCAAGAAATAGTAGTGAGCAAAGAATCCAGTAGAATGCATAGTTAAACGGAAAGTTTACCTCTGTTTTAGGAATCCTGGTAGTATTCATGGATTAAACTGTACTATTAAAAGCGTGAAAAACTTAGATTATAATTAAGAAAACCTCACTCTATTCTTTTAATAAGTATACCTGAAAAATAATAGAGAAAGGTAAGATATACAGGGGGTGAAAGATATAATAAGCCTATAAAAATCACAAAAAATAGGAGTGGAATATTAATATCAAGCTAAAATTCAAGGCCCAAAATAATTGAACTGGACAAGGGGGAGACATTTCATACTGATGAAAGGCATAATCCACCTAGAAAATACAACATAAGCCTTTATTCTTTTCACAATATAGCTTCAAAATGTATGAAGTTATTATAAAAGAGTTGTTATAAAAATTAACAATATCCACAAACTTACTGGGAATTTTACAGGCCTCTCTCAGAAATCAACAGATCAATTAGGAGACAAAGTATAAGGGCACAGAGCTGTGCTGTCCAACACAGTAGTCACTTGCCATATATGGCTACTGAGCACTTGATACGTGATTAATTCAAATTGAGATGTGCTCTAAGTATAAAACACACACCTGAATTTTAAAGGCAGTCCAAAAAATGGTAAAATATCTTATTAATTTTGTATTGATTGGATACTGAAAGAGTAATATTATTTTGGATATATTGGGTAAAGCAAAATATATTATAAAAATCAATTTCACATATATACTTTTTTAATGTGGCTACTAGAAATTTTAAAATTACATACGTGACTCACACTATATTTCTGTTGGACAGTGTTGGTATAGATGATTTGAGTAACACAAAATATAAGTTTGATCTAATAGACCTATCTGGTTGTATATCAACTTTGTATCTCCAAAATAGATAATTTTATTCTAATACCCATGAAAGCTTACAAAAATATGTGAAGTATTAGGTCTCTTGAAAAATATCAATGCATTCCTCCAAAAGACAACATCAAAGACAAAACCAAAGACAGAACAAATTAAACAAGAGAAAAATCAAATATGTTCCCCAGACATTATTATTAATCTAAATAATCCTCGTGCTAATACACTGGAGACATATATGGACAAATAGTGACCATGAAATGCCCACTCATCCACAGTCTAGCACCTTGATAATTTCTAGTTTCTAGGTAACTTGGTGATAGTGACAGTAGAGTGCAGGCTGCAGGGAGAGAAGGTGTGTAGGCCATGGCATGGGACTGAGTCCACCTCTGCTCTCCAAACAGGCCTATAATGACAATGTAGCACTTACATATTAACACAAATGCCATAGTCTATACATCTGTCATTCAGAACCAAGTTCATTGAGCATGAGATCTGAACAAGATACTGAGCTGCACCAAAATGAGGGGAAGCAGATTGGGACAACGTTGAACAACATGGACTTTGGCATCAGACAAACTTGGGTTTGAAACCTAGCTCTGCCAGTTGTAAGGCTTGGACAATTTCCTTAATCCGTGTGAGCTTCAGTGTCCTCATCTGTCAAATGAGCCTACTAATAATTGCAAATTAGATATAATCCATGTAAAATAGGCAGCACAGACCTGGCATAGAACAGCAATTAAAAAGAAAAAGTTTGTGATTAATATCATTGTTATTTTAGGAACTAGCTAAAATAAAGGGCTAGAGGAATTCTAGTTAGAAGGACTAGAAAGAGGAAGGACTGAAACAAGAAACAAAATAGTATCTGGCGGGAAATACAAGCAATTTGATCTACTGAAAGGTGAGGAGTGGCAGGGAAGAACCTGCTGAGATGGGCAATGGCCATGTCGTGGAGAACCTTTAGATGACATGTCAAAGGGCTCACATTTTATGAAGTGATGGGTAGTTTTTGAAAGGTTGTCTTGACAAGAAAAACCTTTGAAATTTATAATGATAAGGACAGACTGTATTTTAGATAGATAACTCTCTTCATGGGGTGGTAAGTGGATTACAGTGGGTCAAAGCCTCATATACACATACATACATGTTTATGTATGTGTACATATACATATTTATATACATATCTATATATCCATACACATATAGGATAAACTTAGTGAAAGTTTGCGATTAAGTATAACTGGGAGGGAGAATAAAGTAGGTCAAAAATCATGTTATCACCAAAGTGATAACTAGGAGAATGGTTATGCATATAATAAAGAACATATAAGGAAGAGCAAAACCGGAAGAGAAGATGAAAAGCTCAGGTTTGAATGTAATGAGCTTCATGGGTCTATGGGACATCTAACAAGAAGGCTATAGGAGTTTGTTTAGTAGGATTCAAAATCAAGGGAAGGCTGGAGGTATTGGACTGTGAGTCAGTGGTACTTGCACTTGGAAGTGCAAACATCAAAGGGGCAGTCAAAGGAAGGAATGGCTACTAGGGAGACTGAGAAAGCATAATCAGGATAAGATAGGAACTGGAGAGTCTGATGTAATAGCAAGTGCAGGGAAGGGGTGTCCAAAATCAGAGTAGTCTGCAAGGTGAAAGACAGCAAAAAAGTCCACCAAGGTAAGGACTGAAGTATCCTCTCCTTGAAGAAATTTTTAAGCCACTATATTGTGAGTTTGAAGGGAGAATGAGAGCATGAATGAAATCACAGAATACATAATAAAAAGTAAGAAAAGCAGGGGCTAGAGTGGAAGTTAAAATGAAAATTTTTTTTGATGATTAAGCTGCAGCCTGCTGCACATCCCAAGTTATATGTTCTGTTCCACAGGCACAGCAAAATTAACAGGGTCAAACTTCAACTCACCTTCATCCGATGTTTTTTATTTTTTATGGGACTTCAACATGTTTGCAGAGTGAGGGAAATAAAACAGTAAAGAGGATAATGTTGAAAATATAGGAAAGAGAGGTGATGACTAACAGAGAACTATACCAGAAAAGATGGGAGAGGCTGGTATCAAGACCATCATGAGGAATTGTCCCACAACAGATGGAGAGAAACCCCATCCTCTGAACCTAGAGGCAGGAAGGTGATATTGGTGATTGTCTCAGGGTGAGGTGTGTTTGAAATTTTCCAGAAAAGGCACACTTTTGAGAGTGAGGGGTGTTAGGCTGTATGGGAGATTTGGTGAAAATGTGAGAATTTAAAATGACTTTGGACAGAGTCAGGGAAAGGAGAAGACTAAGCAAAAGTGAAAGAAATATTGGTTGGGGTCTATCAGGTGTACAACTTTCCCCAATAGCACTCAGTAGCCTGGATATGATATATTGCAGTACTGATTCCCAACGGCTGAGTGTTCTACTGAATGGGTGCAGTAGCAGAAGAGTACCGTGTTGAAGGTGCCGGTGAGAGAGCTGTTGAGTGGAATAGCCATGAGGCTCTGGCAGAGTGAAGAAGTAAGTGAAGGGCTTCCCTGGTGGCGCAGTGGTTGCGCGTCCGCCTGCCGATGCGGGGGAACCGGGTTCGCGCCCCGGTATGGGAGGATCCCACATGCCGCGGAGCGGCTGGGCCCGTGAGCCATGGCCGCTGAGCCTGCGCGTCCGGAGCCTGTGCTCCGCAACGGGAGAGGCCACAACAGAGGAAGGCCCGCATACCACAAAAAAAAAAAAAAAAAAAAAAAAAAAAAAAAAAGTCAGTTACTTTGAGTGAACTGATTTAGAGCCATTTTGGGGGATGATGAAAAGGCCTGTGGTAGGACTGAAGTGGAGTAGAAATAAAAATAAAAATAGAAATAAAAATCCCAAGATTGAGGGTGCCAATGGAAGGAAAGGCCCTGATGTTGGATTATCCACCTGGCAGCTCAATTACCCAGGTTGGTGATACATTAAGAGGAAGAGCTAACATCTCGGCCAGATGCCAAGAAGCTCAAGAAATGTGAATTTGCAGTAGGTAAGAGGAGTGAGTTTCTGGTGTCACGTGATCTTGGAAGATGGATGTGGTAGGCTGAATAACACCCCACCCCCCAGGATGTTATGTCCTAATCCCTGGAACCTGTGAATATGTTACTTTACATGGTCAAAGGAGCTTTGCTGATGTGATTAAGTTAAAGATCTTGAGATGGGGAGATGTCCTGCGTTACCCTGATGGGCAAGCATAAAATCACAAGAGTTCTTACGAGAGGGAGGCAGGAGGGTCAGAGACAAAGTGATTACCTGAGCCCACGTCAAAGTGGTGTAGGTCCATGAGTCAAGGAATGTGGGGAACCTCTAGAAGCTAAACAAGGCAAGGAAACAGATTTTCCCCTAGAGCCTCCAGAGGGAATGCATGCTTTCTACCTCCTTGATTTTAGCACCACTGACCTCCAGAACTGTAAGGTAACATATTTGTGTCATTTTAAGCCACTGAGTTTATGGTAATTTGTAACAGCAGCCATACAAAACTAATGCAATTGGTTTTGTTCAAACACACATGGGAGTGATAAAAGCCTCTACCAGGAAGACACATGCCAAGACATTGAAAGGAATCTCTTATGGATGCAGAGGTCTTTGGGATGGAGAGCCAGATGTGAGGGATGGGCCTTCTTTGAGTGAAGTGTGGTCCATTTGCTACTGATGAATCAGCCCTGGCTTTCAATAACACCTCTTTCAACAATAACTCTCATGGTAGCTTCTTGAGGACAAATTCTCAATGCAACTGCTGTGGCCCTTCAGGTCTGGCTTTTCTCTTAGGGTCTCCGATTCCCCAACCTCATGTTTTCGTTCTCTCTAATATGGTGAAATAAGGGAAATATTTACTTCTCTCTAAATGAAATGTTTTCTCATAGTCACCTGGATGAGTTTGGGTTTTTAGAAACCAAAGCCTAGAAGACACCTTTTCACTTTCTGCTTCCTGACTAGTTCTATCTATCACCAGATGAATGAATTACAAAGCCTATGATCTGCTTGAATGGGAGGGAGGAACAGAAAGAAAAGGGTAGGAACTTGGAAATAAAAGGTTCAGGAAATCAAAAAGTGGTTCTAGGCAGAAAGGTAGCAGAAACTCCAGACATTATCTAGATACCTACACAAAGTTCCAAGTAACAGGTATAGGGTATTAGAGTCAGAAGGCAGCTAGCTATTTACTTTGTTTTGAGTCACTTATTTAGTACTTCCTGCCCAGGGCAAGAGCTGGTCCCGGAGTTCAAAGATTGGGGCAAATGGGTAAATATGACTATAGTGGAAGAGGAAAGGAACATGAAACAAAGGAGTTCTTGACAAGGTAATATTTCTCTATATTCCAACTGGCTGAGGATTAGAATCATGCAGTATTAAAGCTGAAAAAGTCTTCAGAGTCAAGAAATACTAGTAACGATTGAGCAGGGTGGGTTAAGTGTTAGGGCTGTGTGCTAAGTGCTTTATATCCATATAATCCTAAAAATCAATCCAAGAAGTTGACATTACTATGCTCATCTGACAGATGAAGAATCTGAAACTCAGAGAAGTTAAGTGAGCTGCCCAAAGGCATTCAGCTCAAAGGAATTCAGTAAATGTTTGAGACAGAAATAAAACTCACATATATCAATAAAAGATTACAAAACCCAAAATGTATGCAGTCTTGATTTCTACCATATTGCTCTCTAATAGTCTCAGCATGAATTTTCTGTTACTATCTAGAGCCCACAACTGCAAAAACATTCTAGCGCAATCTTAGGCTATGCTTTTATGAGAAGTCACATGCAGTCACACGGTTTAAATTTAACATTCAGTCCATTTCCAAATGATATACATTGATATTTCCTCTTAGAACTATGGGCAATTCTTTCAGTATCTAGCAAAATGTGTCTGTAATCTCCCTGGATTCTACTTATTTCTGGCCAGTAAGGCACAGCCCAAATCACACTGCTTCGGTTTCTAATTTAATGGAACATTAAGCATCCATTTCTGGTACCTAAATTATCCAGTCTCTGTTATTTATAGAGCTTACATGCAAAGTGTTTAACTAAAAAATGGAAATAAAAATAGGAAACGGATGGGTGCTTGTCATTGAAGTCTCATGAGTGATCCCATAATATTATTAAGTCCAGTAGGTAATGAGTGATAAACAATTTACATTTTAGAAATTTTAAAATAAAGACTTAATTACTTCCTTCTGCTAATGAGCCTCCCGTTTCTTTTGTGTTGCAAACAGGGGCTTCTGCAAATAGTCAGGTCCGCCATGCTCCATATATCATTCAGACATCTCTTGTTCTTAGTGGTGGTACAGTAGGACCTCTTTCTGTCTCCCCCTCTCCCTCCCTCCCTTCCTATAAATCAGTGCTGTGATGCAGAAACCAGAAATGAACTCTAATACTGCACATGCTTGGCAGGGTAGCACGTTGTAAGTCTGTCCAATACAGTTTCAAAATTCCACTAATGAAAATAAATATACGTAATCTGAATGCTGCCTTTTGCTATGGACATTCAAAATGGATATTTATTTATTTTTGTTGATCTATAAGCACATGGGAAACAAATTTTTTTGCTGACAGATTCAGAAATTCCAGCAGGTACTTAGTAAGGGGGGTTTGAGTACCTAGGACATAGATCTCCACGCACACCAGTCTGACATCTGATTTCACTAATTGTTAAAAAGCAGTTGGGAGTCAGAGTGTCTCTCTACCCTTCTATACCTCATATGAGGTCCGAAGTCCAATTCCCTCTTTCCATGCAGCTGTACCCATGCACACATGTTCTTTTCTGTCAGGGTTTCCCCTAGGATACCACCCAGATTCTCTTTTTTTTTTTTTTTTTTTTTTTTTTAAGGGACGCGGGCCTCTCACTGTTGCAGCTGCTCCGCGGCATGTGGGACCTTCCCGGACTGGGGCACGAACCCGTGTCTCCTGCATCGGCAGGCGGACTCTCAACCACTGTGCCACCAGGGAAGCCCCACCCACATTCTTTTGATTCCCAAAGTACCACCTGACTTTTCCTGATGTTTGGGGGCATCAGGTGTTTTACACGCTAGAACACCAATGACTGGAAGGAATATTAACTACCTGGAGTCCCTCCACTGTCCCTCTCACTAACGATTCTAGCCTGGGCTGCTACTCCAAGGAAAGACTTGGCCCAGCGCCATGTTGCTCTGCTGCTTCTCTCCTCCCTACCCTCCTCTCCCCATATTACCTCCTCACACATTCAGACTTTCCAAGCAAGTTTCAACTTCTTCCTACTTTATTATGCAGAGCAATTTAATGCTCTCTACCTCACTCTCTGCTCATCCTGACCAGGCCTTGAGGGCTTTTGTTCTAGAACCATAGGTTGTTTGGCTAAAAAAAACAGTTCTTGCGAGCAAGAATTCTGCAGCCAGGATTAACTGTATATTAGATAAATCCTTTTTCTCCTGATCTCACATTCCTGACAGCATTCTAACCTCACAAAGTCATTATCAGTTAGGCAGGACTTATACATGATTCCCATTCTATGGACAAAAGATCTGAGTCATAGAGTTGCAGTGACTTGAAGCTGGAAAATTAAAGATCTAAAACTAGAATGCAGACCTTCCCATGCCTTGTCTTCTGCCTGTATCCTACACATGGTATGGGCTCCACGGATCATCACAGTTATAGCCAGTGTATGCAAGGAGTGTAACCAGTGGGAGATGTGGTGGTGAATTTTATGTGTTAACTGGACTGAGCGAAGGAATGCCCAGATGGCTGGGAAAACATTATTTCTGGGTGTGTCTGTGAGGTTGTCTCTGGAAGAGATCAACATTTGAATCTGTAGACTGAGTAAAGAAGATTGCCCTCCCCTAATGTGGGTGGGCATTATCCAAACCACTGAGGGCCTGAATAGAACAAAAAGGTGTTGGAAGGGAGAATTCTCTTTCTCTGTTGGAGCTGAGACATCCGTCTTCTCCTCCCCTCGGTCACTGGCACGCCTAGTTATAGGGCTTTTGGATTCACACCAGGATTTAGACCACTGGCCCCTGATTCTCAGGTCTTTGAACTTGAATTGAATGACACCACTGAATTTCCTGGTTCTTTAGCTTACACATGGCAGATGGTGGGACTTCTCAGCCAATCGGCCATGTCAGCCAATTCCTATAAGCCTCTCTCTCTCCACACACACACACACACACACACACACACACACATATATCTCCCATTCGTTCTGTTTCCCTGGAGAACCCTGACAATATACAGGGTTCTGTAGGTGCTCCGATAGCACCCACAATATACAGGTGCTATTGGAGCAATGCATTGTGATGAACATAATCATTGCTGGGCTCATGAATAAGGACTGTAATATATTGTCTACAAAAGGGAGGCATTGAATGCTTCCCATAATTGGACAAAACATGTCCTCTCCTCGCCTGGGAGAGAATGAAGAGGAAAGGGAGAAGGAGGAAGAAGTCATGCCCCATGAACAAACTCATATGTTTGGAATCAGACAGCCTAATATCACCTTAGCTCTGCCACTAGACTTGAAGAGCCAGACCTTGGACTAGTCTGTCAGTCAGGTCCTAGAAGGAGACAGAGGACTAAAATGACTAAGAGAGTTTCAGAGATTATTTGCAAAGTTGTAGGAGGGTTAAGAAAAAATCAAGAAGGAATAGAAAAACTCTGAAATTAGCAACCTAGGGAAATTGCTACTACCTCTAGAGCAATGCGCCAGGGCCAATAAAAAGAACTCCATGAGACCCGGCAAGAAAGTGTCAGAAGAATAAATACTCCAACCTCTCTTTCTTCCCACCCACTCATCTCCTGCCAGTACCTCCCTTTGGCTGAAGCCAGCTGAAAGTCAGAGGGCATGGGAGGCCACTGATGCAGTCCACAGACATCAGCCTCCTAAGGCATGGAGCAGGATGGAGAAGGGTAGAGGGTTGATCTGGAGAGGTAAACAGAAAAAATCCTGCACAGTCAATATTAATAACAATCTCCTGGTACAAAATAGAGAACAAAAGTGCCCATCTCAAAGTTTTGTCCGTTCTGCTTTTGCTCACTGAATGAGAGACAATGATTGCAAAGGACTTAGGTAACCTCTAGATATATGTTATTTGCAAAGCAGTGCTCTGCCAAAGAAGAAAAGTGACCCTAGCATGAAAATTCACTGGATCCATCTGGCACCATTATTTCTATAGTGCCTTTAAGTCAATTTATCCATTTACTGCACAGTCTCTGTGGGTGGAGGATGGGGAGTGGTGGTCCAAGCCACCTAAAAGCACGCAGGGTTGGTAGCAGGGCAGAGGCAATCCTTCATTACACTGATAGTCCTTAGCTCCTAGAGGATGATGAAGTGTTCCCTTTAGAGCAATGACTATGGTTTATAGAAACATGTGTGAAGTTTGATTTATTTATCAGAGATTCTAACATGAACAAAGTAGTTCTGTAATCAAATCCAAGAAAAAAAAATGAGGCACTTGAGCCATATAACAGTGTCTGGGAAGGCATATTCTTGTCCCCAGCCTTACCAGGCCATGAGGACCAATTGTAAAGGGACTAGTCAATATTTTTACGGTCAATATTTTTTTTGGTTTCTCTCAGATGGGAACATAATCTCAGCTTAAAGGAAGGAATTCTCTGAGGTTTTGAATTTCATTCTCCTGGATTTGTAAAGATAAGGAATTTGTGACTTCATGTTTTAACTGTAAGCCTGAGGAACATTCAAAATAGCTCTGATCGGGCTTCCCTGGTGGCGCAGTTGGTTGGGAGTCTGCCTGCTTTTGCAGGGAACGCGGGTTCGTGCCCCGGTCCGGGGGGATCCCGCATGCCGCGGAGCGGCTGGGCCCGTGAGCCATGGCCGCTGAGCCTGCGCGTCTGGAGCCTGTGCTCCGCAGCGGGAAAGGCCGCGGCAGTGAGAGGCCCGCGTACCGCGAAAAAAAAAAAAAAAAAGCTCTGATCTAACTACGTTAGGTGCATACTAAAGCCCCAGGTTTACTAGATTGACATGACCACTGTCTACATTTTAAAATGAGGGGGAAATTGAAGGGACGGAGGAGAGAAGTGAGTCCTGGGGAATGCAGAAATAAGACATTAATAATTTTGATGAAAATTTGGGATCGGTGCTTCCAAACTTAAAGGCTCAGGTGGGAAGAAAGAGCAGAGTAATTGAGAAATTCTGAGAAAACATCTAGCAAAATAACCAGTTCTGGGAAACACTGTTCATCCACTAACTCGCTCATTCAACAGATGTTTATTGAGCAACTACTACAACTCAGGCACTGCCCTAGGTACTGGGGATACAGAAAAATTCAGGAAAAAAATGCCCTCATGTCATACAGTGAGCAAGTGACATTTGACAGTAGGAAAAGTAGGCAGGAGCCAGGTCACAGAGGACATAGAGATTTGGGTAAGAAGTTTGTATTTTATTCTACGTGTAGTAGTGTAGCATCAATAATGCATTCATCTACAAATGTTAGAATGCCCTAACTTAACTGACATTTAAAAGGGAGAAGATTTATTATCTTACATAGTACATGCCAGAAGTAGAGAAGCTCCAGAAATGGTGAACTTCACACTTCGATAGAGCCCTCAAAGACCCAGGTATTTTACATCCGTCTGTTTTGTCATCCTTAGCACACTGTTTTGTCTTCACGATTGCAAGATGGCTACCTAAGTTATATTCTGCAACTTGCAGACATGAAAAAGTTTAATGGTAGTAACTAAAATAAAGCAAATAATAGAGGCTTAAAGAGACAGAAATTTATTTCTTTTTGCGTAAAAGAAACCTGGAGTTGGAGTTGGTATGGTGTCTCCCTAAAGTTGTCAGACTCAGGTTCCTTCCAGCTCTTTACCGCTATCATCCCTAGGATGAGACCCCATCCTCAGAGACAAATATAACTGTTGGAGCTCCGGCTATTTTATCCAGTAAAGTGCAATGAGGAAGAAAGAAAATAGGTATACCCCTTGTCTTTTAAGGAGAGTTTCCAAAAGTACACTCAAAACTTCTACTCACATCTCATTGGGTAGTACTTAATCACAATGCCACATGTAACAGCAAGGAAATCTGTGACATGTGGTCTTACAACAGGACAGCAACATAGCCAGTTAAAAATCAGAAATTTATTAACAAAGAATAAAAGGAGAATGAATATGGAGGAGAAATTGGAAGTGTCTGACACTAAGAAGCATCTTCTTTATGTCTCAATCTGAGAGCATGGAAAATTTCCAGAAGCATCTTATCAAACAGCTTAGTTATATAGGTTCTGAATTTAAACGAGTGGTTTGGAACATAAAAGTTGGTTTTACTGGACTGGCCAATAAGTTCGTTTGGGTTTTTCCATAACATCTTACAGAAAAACCTAATGAACTTTTTGGCCAACCCATATTCCAGCTCTGTTATGCTGAGGTTCAATTTATAATATATAAAATGGGGATTCTAAGCTTGTAAGGTTGTTGGGTGTATTAAATGAAATCATATATTGCAACAAATGGTGATGATAATAATAATTTAAAATAATTTCAAAGTGGGATTGCATTTCACTACTGGGATCATCCCAGGGAAAACTTTAGGATATTTTAGAATTTTCTTAAGTAGGGACTCAGCTGCAAAATATAAACTTTCAGAACATACGGTATGGAGTACAACTAATGCGAAAGTTCCAAAAAGAAGATGAAAATCCTAAAGAACTAAAAATACTTTCTTCAAACAACCTTTTTCGGTACAGCTGCTTCTTTGTTAAACCAGCTGTTAACTAACTCGCAAGGATACTTCTCACATGGGGCTGTATTTGCTTTTGTTAATGATTTAATTCTTATAGCTCAAACTGCATTGTGTTCATAATGGTTTTACAGTTCTACCTCTGAAAGACAAAGAGAGAGAAGCAATGAAAGAAATTAAAGGCTGGAGGAAGACTGATGAAGAGTTGTGTATATCAAATTCAAAGTGTGGTGGTAGGGAGGAACTGGCAGTATAGCCAAGAAAATGAGGATGTGAAAAATAAGGACGTTCCTGATGGAGAATAGCTGCAGACTTAGCAAATTAGGATATGCTCAATCTGCCGATTAAATAATGTCTACACCATACATATTGGCCAAAATACAGGAAAGTAGCTGAATGTGCTATTGAAGACAGTGTTCTTGGGAGCACAGTGGATTGTGGAAATCTCAGTTCCCCCACTTATTAGTGGTGGGACCTTAGCCTCAGAAAAGTTACTTAGTGTCTTTGAACCTTGATATCCTCATTCTAAAACAGAAACAATAATGGTAATGTCTACCACATGGGATGACTGTCAGGGTTAACTGAGGCAAGGTGTGTGAAGCATTTCGGACACTGCCTGGCACATACAGAGCCCACAATGAATTTAATGAATATTATTACAATTTTGCTTTTTCAGAAAAAGTTCATATTTGTCAAGAAAAAATCAGTATATAAGAAATAGATTAAAATATACAAGAAAATGTTCGCTTTCATCATGGGCTCTTCGAGAAAAGAAGTTGTATAGGCATATCCTGTCCTTGAATGGGTCAAACTTTCTTTCTCCTACTCGAAGCAGACTGCCTAATATTATTCAGCCTTAAAAAAGAAGGAAACTTTGTCACATGCTACAACATGTTTAAACCTTGAGGATATTACGTTGAATGAAATGAGCCAATCACAAAAGACAAATACTGCATGATTCCACTTATATGAGGTATCTAAAGAATCAAACTTACGGAAATAGAAAAATAGAATGGTGGTTTCCAAGGGCTGGGGGAGGGGGAAATGGAGAGTTGCTGTTCAATGTTAACACACTGTTAACGCGTAGTTAACAATACTGTAATGCACACTTAGAATTTAAGAGAGTAAATTTATGCTATGTATTTTACTGCATTCACATGCTACAACATGGATAAACCTTGAAGAAACTGTACTAAGTGAAATGAGCCAATCACAAAGGGGCACATACTATATGGGACCACTTATATGAGGTACCTAGAATAAATTCATAGTGACAGAAAGTAGAACGGTAATTGCCAGAGGGGAGGAGGCGGGAGGAATGGGGAGTCATTGTTTAATCAGTATGGAGTTTCAGTTTAGGAAGATGAAAAATTTCTGGAGATAGATGGTGGTGACGGTTGCCCAATAATGTGAATGCACTTAATGCCGTTGAACTATACACTTAAAAATGGTTAAATGGTAAACTTCATGTTATACAGTCTCTACAACTAAAACAAACAAACAACCAGGCTTGTCTGTGATGGGGTTTACCAGTATGTCTTTACAATTGAATTGGTCTGATGGTAGCATGACCAACTGAGCACTTAAGCAGCTGCCACATTCAAAGGCTCAAGAAAGAATGGGGCCCCACTTTCCCAAGCAATGTGTGACACTCTGTGTAATGGAAGAAAGGTAAGTTTTGCTCAGACAAAAATCTTCTAAGGAGGGCTCCTTGACTGATTTATCTTCTGTAAGAACAAGAATCAAGGACGTTTTTCCTTCTAGAAAAATACATAACGTGGATACTTAAACTCAGGACTTTAAGAAGATGGCGAAAGGATTTGCTGACCATGTTTCAAGCCATTCTCTTAGTTCTGTAACCAATTTGTAATATACATTTAGGGATGGCACATTTTAATAGATATATTTATTTATAATTCTTCCCCAATAAAGAACTGGTGTCAATCCCTTAACAGAAAGGCAAAAGAGATGATTCTTATCCAGATTTCCTTCTCCTTTCTTCAAACTTGGTGTCACCTTATTCTGTCCCGTGAATTCTGGGACAGAATAAGGGGTGTCCCATATGGCTTCAGGGCCATTATTTATGATTTCTTGAACTTATGTAGGTGCTTGATTAAAGTAGAATCATTCTGTTCTGAGCCTTTTGGAATCAATTTCTATAGAAGGCTTTGCTTCCTCCAAAATAATCAATACTGTTCTGGCTGTACAAATTTTTTACACCCCTAGTTGTTCTTCTGTGATCACCAACTTCTCAACACTGTAAATGGGAGGTGAATTTTAAACTGATTTTAGTGGAAAGGGTCACTTCTTGCTGAGATCAAAAGCTGGAAACTAGCACTCAGCATGGAATACTTCCTAGTAAAACCATTGTGTGTACCCAGCCCCCCAATAAGCTGAAGTAATAATTCAGAGCATTACCGTTTGACTTTCTATGTACTATATCATTTTGATTTTATAAGGTGGAGATCTTTTGAAATGGAAGTTCATGAAAAGTAAAGAGGCTCTTTCTGTAAATGTTTTCCTATGAGAAAATTAAAAATAAATAGCTTAAAAAGCTGCAAAGCACTCAGAAATGATAAGCATAAAGAATATATTTTCAAATCATAAGTGAGCTCACAGAAAGCAAGAGAAATCCCCAGGGGCCACAAAGCAAGAGAAGGAAAAGTGTTAAATTAATACCAATGCTATGTTTGCCTTGCGAATGGTTGGCATTTACAACACCCATAACAAGGGTCTGGGATTTTAGCAGCCACACGAAGATATAAGATAAGCTGTTAGGCTTGTATAAGGTAGGACAATTGTTACTGAGACTCTTGAATAAAACTGAGACCCCGTAAGGGCAAACCCTTAGTGAAAAGGAAAATTAGAGGAGAAATCTATGCATTGCAAAGGGAGATAAGATAACATAAGACTCTTCTATTTCAGCACGGTCTTTGATAGAAAAAAAATTTCTGTAACCATAAGCTTGTCCTCATATAGAATTGAGTTCCAATGTATTCTCCCTCTGCAGTCAAAAATACTTTAACCTAAAAAATTAATTTACAGGGTCCAGAGCTAATAGCAATGCAAGAAACTTGGCAAGGGAAAAGCAAATCATGTTTCAGGCTCATACCCTCAATGCAGGCCACCCATAATTCCCCCAAAATGTTTGAATAAGTAAAAGGATATAATTACAAATTACATATTATGGTTAAAGCAAACCACCATGAGTGAGGGACAGAATGGCTATCATCAAAAAGACCACAAACAAATGTTGGCGAGAATATGGAGAAAAGGGAATGCTTGTACACTGTTGGTGGGAATGTAATTTTGTGCAGCAACTGTGGAAAACAGTATGTAGGTTCCTCAAAAAAATAAAAATAAAATTACCATATAATCCAGCAATTCCAGTACTGGGTATATATCCAAAGAAAATGAAAATATTAATTAGAAAAGATATATGCACCACAATGTTCATAGCAGCACTATTTATAACAGCCGAAATATGGAAGCAACCTCAGTGTCCATCAAGAGACAAATGGATAAAGATGCTGTGGTATATACATACACTGGAATACTATTCAGCCATAAAAAAGAATGAAATTTTGCCATTTGCAACATGGACAGACCTGCAGGATATTATGCCTAGTGAAATAAGCCAGACGAAGAAAGTAACATACCGTATGTTATCACTTCTATGTGAAATCTGTAAAATGAAACAAACAAATGAATATAAGAAAACAGAAATAGACTTACAGATATAGAAAATAAACTAGTGGTTACACATAGGTAGAAGGAAGGGGGAGGGGCAAGATAAAGGTAGGGGATTAAGAGGTATAAACTGCTATGTATAAAATAAATAAGCTTCAAGGATATATTATAGTGCACAGGGAATATAGCCAATATTTTATAACTTTAAATGGAGATAATCTATAAAAATATTAAATCATTTGTTGTACATGTGAAACTAATATAAATCACTTATACCCAATAAAAATAAATAAATGATAAAAATTTTTAAGTAAGTACTATTGCAAGTTGTTATTCTTGGTACAAAATATGTATAATATCAACCATATTATAAAAGTTTATCATTAGTTGTATTAGTTTCATTTTCTTTATATTTTAAATAATCTTATAAATTAAAATTTACGGTATACTTATATATAAGCATTTCTTTATATAAAAATATAGTTAGCTTATATTATGCAATTATAATTACATGATATAAATTGTTTATAAAATTTTGACAACTTTTATTTCCATTGATCAGATTGTTCAAATGCAAATATGAATTGTTTCTGAACCACAACGAATTCCAAGTAGACTTCTGCCACACTTATTAAGAATGTTATTTTTACAGTGACATTGTGAGCCACCAAAATTTATTACTTGCATAATTGTTACAAAAATCATTTTATCTTCAGTTGTTTAACTTTCTAATTGAACTTACAATAGCATATATAACAATATCAGATGTTTTACTTTTGGCAGAGTAATCTTTTAAAAGCTTTACGTTTGATTTCAAAAACTGTTATTAAAAATTGAATGATTAGTACTGATTTAATACTAGCATCATTTAACTGTTAGAAAAATCATGCTTTTAAAAGAGCCGATGTAGTAAATAACATCACCTGAATTTTCTTAGACATTTAAGAACCTTGGATTTGAACATGAGCAAAATTAACTTTTAAAAAAAGAGTCATTTTGTTTAAATTAAAAAAGTGATGTTTCACAGTGGACAGCTGCTTGTGGTAAATCACCATTATCAGAGACAGGCTCCCTAAAATACCTCCGAACAATTAAAGGTGATGCTAATGCTTCTTCAGCAGATATGTCTCCTCTGATTTTAGTGAGCTTAGTGATTGTGACATGATACCATGATATTGCGTAAATATCAATAAGCATTTTGTACATGGTCATTATCACCTTTCTTGGGAATGAAAAACAAAATTCAATCCTTAAATTTTTATTAAATGTGCACTTCTTTCTTTGGCTCATTGTTGTGTAAAGGGTTTATTGTAAAATAAATATACATAACCAAGAAATAAATATGTATAGCTTTGTACCATATATTAAGTGATAAACTGCTATAGGAAGGCCAGACTACTCTCTTTACACTCCATGGCAGAACTGCTCAGCCTCTTATAAAGACTTCATGTATATCTAATTTGCAGCTTCCCCTGTTCACTATTGACCTTGCCAACTGGTGGCTTGGTACCTTTATGCTTCTTCCTGGCCTTGGCCACAGCTGGCCAGCAGGGGCATCTGCATCCCTCACTTCTCCCACTACTACTCAGGGCAGAAGATAGGTAGCTATCCCCGCTGCTAGTACCTGATAGTACTTTGTTTTATTAGGGAATGATCCACATGCATTGCATTTCCTTTCATCTGGAAAGGTGAAAGAAAAGAGTTAATATCGAGAATAGTGTACTATGTGGAAACTTCTGGATGCTCACAAGGTATATCTTTAAAAATGTAAAAATGTAGCTACCATACTTTCACTTCCATTTAAAGTGTTAGATATATGTAGTGGGAGTAAACATAATTTTTTCATTAGGTTTCAAGTACAAAATTCAAAACCTGGTCATTTCTTAATGGTTTCACAAATGCTGATTCCTACCTTGTCAATTCTATTATAAGAAGCGCTTTTCTGCCATGCATAACTAACAGTAGTCATTTGACACAATTTTTGTACTCTGGTCATTGACTAATCTTTAGTAGTACAAATTCTAGCATCATTTAAATATTCCTTTCTTTTACCAAGTAAACAGTCACTTTTGCATCACTACATATTTTGACCTAATCTCTTAATTTAGGAACATGTTTCAGAAGAACTCTCATTCACAGACTAAATCCATTTTGAACATACTAACATTGCCTGTGGGTCTTCCCTAAATTCTCACCTCCATAACTTCCTTTCTCATCCCCACTCTGCAGCCATTTGATTTCCACCTCTCTCAAAATGCTCAAGTTTCTCTTTATCTTAAATGTAAAAGGCAAATACAGGAATTAAAAACAATCTTTCCTTAGACTGTATGCCAGTGACCTCTTACTAGTTTTAAAAATGTGCTCTATGCCTAATTTTCTGCGTCTGGTTTATTGCAATGTGGAGATTTCAATTTATTTTTAGTTTTTCCCCTCGGACACAAGCTAAATTTGATTTTAACTGCCTCTATTTTTGTAGAATTTGATCCCATATTTCACAGATAATTTGGGGTTAGATACATTCAGTTGTAGTCTTATATTCCAAGTTGATGATCCTACCCAACTAATGTAGAAGTGCCCATATAATCTTTTTTTTTTTTTTGCGGTACGAG
>NC_041233.1:48710744-48773767 GCF_002837175.3 Physeter macrocephalus
TTCAGTTATACATATATACATTCTTTTTTTTTAACATCTTTATTGGAGTATAATTGCTTTACAATGGTGTGTTAGTTTCTGCTTTACAACAAAGTGAATCAGTTATACGTATACATATGTTCCTCTATCTCTTCCCTCTTGCATCTCCCTCCCTCTCACCGTCCCTATCCCACCCCTCTAGGTGGTCACAAAGCACTGAGGTGATTTCCCTGTGCTATGCGGCTGCTTCCCACTAGCTATCCACCCTATGTTTGGTAGTGTATATATGCCCATGCCACTCTCTCACTTCGTCACAGCTTACCCTTCCCCGCCCCCCCATATCCTCAAGGCCATGCTCTGGTATATTCCCCTGGTCCTAGGCACTGTGAGACAAATATTCTCTTACTTTCCAACATATACACATATGTTTTGATCATTATTGCTTAAGCCCTCTGACAGAGTTCAGATCATTAAACAAAGATTCTCTTGGTGCTTCCTTCTCTACAAGGAAAAAAAAACCTAAATTGCTGATATGATTTGAATTTAGATACTCTATGCACAGCTTTCTCCAAAACACGGCTGTTACCAAACACATTTTCCTCCTTTCCAGTTAAACACATCTAAGTATCTTATAGAGAAAGACTGTAAAGCTTTTGAAAACATAAACAGACCATTTTTTTCTAAGCAAGTGATTTCAAATTGGGATTTCTGAAGAATTTCTAGGGAACAAATGGGCAGAATAATCTAGTGAAATCACAATTGGAATTTCTCCAAAGACCAGCAAAACTTAAACACCAGTGACTTTTACCTTAGACATGGGTTTGGTAAGTCTGAGAATAGTACTGTAGCAGGGAGAAACGCCTGAGAGGTGTGAGATTTTTTTTTTATTTTAGGTTTTTTTTCCTTTTGTTTTTAATAATATGTTAGGGAATTGTTGTACAAAACTTAGAAACAGATCTGGTCAATACCATAGGAAGGGAAGAGATGCTGATTATGTAGTGGCAACATCATATAATGCAGAAGGACAGATAATATTTAGACACTTTCCCCCACCTCTCTGAGCCTTGTTTTCCTCATCAGAAAGACGAGGACAGTATCCTATGTATAGAGTGATGTACAACTGCAAAACATTATGATAAATGCAGTGTGCCAAGGTCATTAAAAGTTTTGTGCAGAAACAAATTAAAGAAAAAAAAGGAAATCAATGCTAAATCAGTTAAGACACCAATATATCAGCCATAAACCAGGTAGGATGACCTGTGAGTAGCTAAATGTGCCTACTTTTGCAAAGCGTACTGTTTGGGGATTCTCTCTTGGCCTTTTCTCTATGATCTATAGTTTTTTAATCTTGGTCCTTTTTTGAATAATTTCCTCTCATGCCACCAATGAAGTGACCCATCAGAAACATGTCTCAGAGGACTGTATTAAAAGACAGTAGGTCTGAACTAGCTCTTTTCTAATATTTATGGAGAAAAGGCTCATTCCTTCTTAAACAATCAGAGTTAGACCTGCCTTGGAAGCCAAGATACAGGAGTGGATCAAAGGTAGAGAAGGAGAAGAGGACTCTCAGCATGCTTATGGCCAAAGCTTTGACAGAAGGGACAAATTATGTCAACAACTGCTATTTGAGAGTTGAGACCAAAGCCACCTAAGAGGTTCCAAATAGGAGTTTGTGGAGGAAGTCCTGCTTTAATAATAGAGTACCATTACCAGGAATCTCCCTCTGGCACATCTTTCTCACGAGTCTACAGAAGTTATAGATTTTCAGAGTAACAACTCAAATCTACCATCCTCACCCACAAAAGCCTATTTTCCTTTATCATGTCTGAAAAAATAGTATACATGGTATAATTTAAACCCGGACCCTGAAATCAGAGCATCATATGATAGAAAGAGAATCTAACAATGAGTTTGTTCCCAGTCCCAGGGGAAGAGCTGGTCCTAGGACATATTTTAATAACGACTCTACCTTATATATTCTCCCTGCCTTTCTCTTATATGTTCATTCTACCTCTTACAGCCCTTCACGAATCCCATGCCATCATAATGCCTTAAGATACTATGATACTGTGATTTCCCAACTTGGCCTACTCTACTTCTAAAAGTCTGCAAGTTCCTAATTTCCTATCTCCTACCTCTACCCCAAACCCTCATGTTTTCTATACAGCTGGCTCAGACAGGGGTATGAAGGAATGCAGCTGATAAAACCAATTCACATAAAGACTTGAATGACTGACCTTTCACACGCACACACCCAGATATTTGCATTTTTGGAAGAGAAAGCCTGTTAACTCAAATAAATCTATCATCAGTGAAATTTTTAGACAACTTATCAAAGAGAAGAAAAAAAAAGTCAGGCTTTGACAGGAAAAGAGATTTAGGGAAGGGTAGCAGAAATTAAACTCAATTTTGTCTGACCATCTCATTCCCAAGTATGGTTTTACTCTGGTTTCACAAAATTCCTCAACATACCAAGGTTAATAACAATGGTTCTCATGCAGCAATCCAAACACAGATGAAAATGCATGCACATATATACACACATGTATGTGTGTAAGGGAAACAAGTTTGATGATAGGGACAACAGCAATGAATTACTTGTTTAACTGAGATCTGGCCACCACTAATGCCTGACGGTGGTTAAAAATAAAATAATTCTAGCATTCACATGAAAGGTCTTAAGTGTGAAACAGATGTTTCCTTTAGATTGGCTAATTATGCATCTGTCAGTAAGAGACAGGCAGCACTGGGAAACATCTTTGCTGAGCAACAAACACGCCAAAATATAGAAGCTTAAAGTAGATACTCTATGCACAGCTTTCTCCAAAACACGGCTGTTACCAAACACATTTTCCTCCTTTCCAGTTAAACACATCTAAGTATCTTATAGAGAAAGACTGTAAAGCTTTTGAAAACATAAACAGACCATTTTTTTCTAAGCAAGTGATTTCAAATTGGGATTTCTGAAGAATTTCTAGGGAACAAATGGGCAGAATAATCTAGTGAAATCACAATTGGAATTTCTCCAAAGACCAGCAAAACTTAAACACCAGTGACTTTTACCTTAGACATGGGTTTGGTAAGTCTGAGAATAGTACTGTAGCAGGGAGAAACGCCTGAGAGGTGTGAGATTTTTTTTTTATTTTAGGTTTTTTTTCCTTTTGTTTTTAATAATATGTTAGGGAATTGTTGTACAAAACTTAGAAACAGATCTGGTCAATACCATAGGAAGGGAAGAGATGCTGATTATGTAGTGGCAACATCATATAATGCAGAAGGACAGATAATATTTAGACACTTTCCCCCACCTCTCTGAGCCTTGTTTTCCTCATCAGAAAGACGAGGACAGTATCCTATGTATAGAGTGATGTACAACTGCAAAACATTATGATAAATGCAGTGTGCCAAGGTCATTAAAAGTTTTGTGCAGAAACAAATTAAAGAAAAAAAAGGAAATCAATGCTAAATCAGTTAAGACACCAATATATCAGCCATAAACCAGGTAGGATGACCTGTGAGTAGCTAAATGTGCCTACTTTTGCAAAGCGTACTGTTTGGGGATTCTCTCTTGGCCTTTTCTCTATGATCTATAGTTTTTTAATCTTGGTCCTTTTTTGAATAATTTCCTCTCATGCCACCAATGAAGTGACCCATCAGAAACATGTCTCAGAGGACTGTATTAAAAGACAGTAGGTCTGAACTAGCTCTTTTCTAATATTTATGGAGAAAAGGCTCATTCCTTCTTAAACAATCAGAGTTAGACCTGCCTTGGAAGCCAAGATACAGGAGTGGATCAAAGGTAGAGAAGGAGAAGAGGACTCTCAGCATGCTTATGGCCAAAGCTTTGACAGAAGGGACAAATTATGTCAACAACTGCTATTTGAGAGTTGAGACCAAAGCCACCTAAGAGGTTCCAAATAGGAGTTTGTGGAGGAAGTCCTGCTTTAATAATAGAGTACCATTACCAGGAATCTCCCTCTGGCACATCTTTCTCACGAGTCTACAGAAGTTATAGATTTTCAGAGTAACAACTCAAATCTACCATCCTCACCCACAAAAGCCTATTTTCCTTTATCATGTCTGAAAAAATAGTATACATGGTATAATTTAAACCCGGACCCTGAAATCAGAGCATCATATGATAGAAAGAGAATCTAACAATGAGTTTGTTCCCAGTCCCAGGGGAAGAGCTGGTCCTAGGACATATTTTAATAACGACTCTACCTTATATATTCTCCCTGCCTTTCTCTTATATGTTCATTCTACCTCTTACAGCCCTTCACGAATCCCATGCCATCATAATGCCTTAAGATACTATGATACTGTGATTTCCCAACTTGGCCTACTCTACTTCTAAAAGTCTGCAAGTTCCTAATTTCCTATCTCCTACCTCTACCCCAAACCCTCATGTTTTCTATACAGCTGGCTCAGACAGGGGTATGAAGGAATGCAGCTGATAAAACCAATTCACATAAAGACTTGAATGACTGACCTTTCACACGCACACACCCAGATATTTGCATTTTTGGAAGAGAAAGCCTGTTAACTCAAATAAATCTATCATCAGTGAAATTTTTAGACAACTTATCAAAGAGAAGAAAAAAAAAGTCAGGCTTTGACAGGAAAAGAGATTTAGGGAAGGGTAGCAGAAATTAAACTCAATTTTGTCTGACCATCTCATTCCCAAGTATGGTTTTACTCTGGTTTCACAAAATTCCTCAACATACCAAGGTTAATAACAATGGTTCTCATGCAGCAATCCAAACACAGATGAAAATGCATGCACATATATACACACATGTATGTGTGTAAGGGAAACAAGTTTGATGATAGGGACAACAGCAATGAATTACTTGTTTAACTGAGATCTGGCCACCACTAATGCCTGACGGTGGTTAAAAATAAAATAATTCTAGCATTCACATGAAAGGTCTTAAGTGTGAAACAGATGTTTCCTTTAGATTGGCTAATTATGCATCTGTCAGTAAGAGACAGGCAGCACTGGGAAACATCTTTGCTGAGCAACAAACACGCCAAAATATAGAAGCTTAAAGCAATAATCGTTTATCTTCCCATGATTCTGTGAGTCAGCAATTTGGAATGGGCTCAGCTGGAAGATTCTTGCACTGGTTTTGCCTGGACTCACCTGTGGGACAGCAAGTAAACAGCGGCTGAATGGTCTAAGGTGGCCTCAACATGACTTGCAGTAAGAGCTTTAGGCTGGATGCCTCAGTTCTCCTCCACATGACCTCTCCATCAGGCTGACTTAGACTCATTCACATGGAAACAACACTCCAAGAAGGCAAGAATGAAAGCTTCAAAGCTGTCTGTGTCTAAGGCTCAGAATACACACAATGTCACTTGCTTGGTTCCATTACATTCTATTGACCAAAGCAAGTAGCAAGGCCAGCCAGAATCTAGGGCTAAGGAAATAGTTCCACTTCTTTATGAGGACCACTGCAAAGAGCCACGTTGTTATCAACCATAATGACTTAGGAGTAACACAAAAGGTTTTAAATAATTTTCTATTTGAGGTGTTTTCTTTTTTCTTTCACTTTCTCCCTAGTTCAGTCCAATGAGATTATCTTTTTCATAGAGAAATCACACTGGGAGAGCTCATGTTCCATTTATAAACTAGGTTTATGAGAACTGAAATGTTAGGTTGCAGATTATTCCATTTTAGGAAAAGTGAACAAAGCCAGACCTTATAGTTTTTAGAACATTTCAAGAATGACATGTAATCTTTTTTTCCCCAATAAATGGCCTCTAGTGGCACTCTTTGGAAGAATTATACCGCTGGAAAATTCACTGTATATTTTCTAAAGTTTTTATTTTAAACTGTTTGAGCAGATGTGCTAAGATATTTGCTTCACACATTTCTCAAATATTGACTTCTTTAAATGGCATGTTTAGCTTTTATCCCTTGGGACTCAGATTTATGTTTCCTACCACTCTTAATAAGGACTTGAAAGCTATTTTTTTCTGGCTGAACATCTTATTTCCATTTTTTAGGCTAATAAGGAAAAATGTTTAGGGGACTATTTTCTTAGTTTGTAATGGCAACGTTTATGAGAGGCATTGATTTCCTGTGGTAAGCGTCTGGTCATGGCTCATGATGGAATGTAACAGCTGAAATTATGTTCTGAGAAGTTGAAATGGGTGTCCCAAGATCGAGCTCTGCAAGTAACATAGCCTATAAAATAAGATGATCACGGATTCGGTCTAAACCAGCTTGGCACTAGAGCCAAACCAGCAATTTTGAAGAACAACAAATACCTATTTTTACCCTCACCTTCTAAACAATGGAGACAGTAGGTGTGATGGGAACAAATCATGTGTTAAGGAAACAGGAAAGGCGCAACCCCTGGGACAAGAGGGTTCTTGTACTTTCAGACTCTCTGATCTTGAACTCCACTCTTCATCTCCATCTGTTTTTGTGCTTTCTAAAGTTCAGTGTCATGAGCCAGGACAAGAATTAATCCACACTCTGATAAGCACCAACATCCATAAGGACCTCAGAAAGTGAAAAACCAGTCGTCAACTGGCCCCTGGCTTTCTTAAACCCTCCTCATAAACTCTAGGCACAAGCCCAAATGTTGTGATAAGCTCCTCCCAACTTCCTCCTACTGAGGTGTCCATGATTCCTCAGTGTGCGTTCTCCTTTGCTGCAGCAAGCTCAATAAACCTAACTTTATCTTTAATTACAAAAATAATAATAAATAAATTAAAAAAAATAAAGTTCAGTGTCTTTGGGGTAAGAGCTCTGATTGAAGAGGTGACAGTTTCTATTCCCCATAATGTAAAGACTTGTGATTACAATCTAGTCCTCAAGGAATCTTTCACTCTGTTTTGTTTTGTTTCCAGATGAATTTTCATGCCTTATCTTGTTTTTGCTCACTTGTATTTCAGCATTTTGGAACAATGAGCATCCTTTATTTTGCTGAAAGGAAAAAGAAAAATGAACATTGTTTCTATGACTTGAGTTGGATTATAAAGGAAATCAGCCTGACCACCTATTTTAGATCACCTATCCTTCTTGCAGGAAGCAAAATCTACAATAAACATACAGTGTACCATTTGCAAGCCATATCTCAATGAAAACCCAGGCGAGAAGAGTTTTCTACATTATAGTTGATTTTTTTTTTTTTACATAATTTAGCCCATTTGACAGAAAACATGACCTCAAGAAATGTGAGTTCCTGCTGCCATTAAATGTACCTGTTTCTAATGTATGCTGCTACTAAGATGATAATATTGTTTAGTGAAGTTTCTATGACTCCTTAGATATTATATGCTCTAAAAAACTCTTGTGTCATGAGTGTGAATCTTTCATAATAACTCAGATATTAAGCAGTTCATAGATATCATCCCTTGAGGAGAAGCCCTAAAAGGTATTGCTGCAAACTTGATGAAATTAAGTACATATCATATGAAAACTTTTATATTGATTTTAAGTTTTATTCTTTACATATTATTTCCCACTATGGATGATGATGACGCACACATCCACCTACTTTACTTCCTCTACTTAATTTTCAAATTGCTATGGCTATGCAACTATTACAGCTGAATCCTTTGGTATACAATGATTACATTTCCTTTCTTATAAACTGGATTTTTTTCTAGCTTTATTGAGGTATAATTGAAAAATTAAAACTGTAAATACTTAAGGTGTATTAGGTGTTTTAGGTGATGTTTATTGTGGTGTTTTAGGTGGTTGTGGTTATAAGATACAACTTTCAGTTAAAAATGAATAAGTTCCAGTGATCATTAGATGTACAGCATGGTAACTATAGGTAATAATAATGTATTGTATACTTGAAATTTGCTGAGAGTGGATCTTAAGTGTCCTCACCACATACACACGTAAAATGGTAACTACGCGAACTGATATGTTAATTAGCTTGATTGTGGTAATCATTACACAAGGAATCTTTCACTCTCCTGCCTCTATTCCCAATCTGCTTTTTCTTCTAGTCCCTGTTCTGTTTCTCATATCCAAAATGGACCTCACACTACCAAATCCAGTGGTCATTTTTTATCCTTAATCTTATTTGACTTCTAAGCAGCAGTTGATATCACTGATCAATTTTTCCTTCCTAAAATTTCTTTTCTTGGTTTCTGTGATGCACTCTCTCCTGGACTTTTATTCTCAGACTCCTTTGCTAACTCAATACTTCTGCTTGAACTCTGAATATTGGTACTTCCCAAGTTCAGTCTTAGGAATTCCTTTCTTTTCTATTTCCACTCTCTTTCTCTACACAGTCTTATCCATTTTCATGATGTTAAATACCAGCTATGCCCCGTCTTTGAAATTTTTATCACTAGTCTTCATATAATCCTGGAATTGGATTGGAATAGCCAACTATCTACTTACAATTTCCATTATGATGTCCAACAGGAATCTTAAACTTCACATGACTGAAGCAGAACTATTGACTTTGAGTCCAACCTGTTCCTCTGTCTGCTTTCCCCAATTTAGAACAGTATCACCATTCTCCCAGTTTACGTAAACCAAAAATCCAGGTACAACTTTTTTCCCACCTCAAATTAATATCAAACCCTACTTAATCTCCAACATGTATTGAGAATCCATCCACTCTTCCCATCTCAACTTTTTTACCCAAGTCCTATCTACTTCTATCCCTTGCCTGAACTACTACATTAGCCTTTCCCCCTTACTCCATGATTGGATATTATCTTTTGTTGTTTATGCTTTAACTTATTACTAGAGTAAGTTTTAAACACACACAAAACTATGGAGAATATTATAATAAATTCCTAATAAAAACTTCATCTAGTTTCAGCAATTAACATTCTGCTGGTCTTGTTTCATTTATCATCTTCTCTTTCTCCTGCTTTGATCAATGAAGTACTATAAAAGAAAGCATGGACATCATTTGATTTCACTATAAAATCCCAGTATCTATCAATAGCAGAAAGTGACTTATGCTTTTAACATAATACAACTATACACCTAACAAAAACCCCAATAATTCTGTTGCATCATCCAATATCCAATCCACTATTACATTTCCTAGATTGTGTCAAAAATGTCTTCTTATGGTTGTTTTATTTGAATAAGACTCCAAACAAGGTCCACACACTGCATATACCTCTTTTAACCTATAATATCTGCCGTATTTCATGTCATCCATTTGTTAAAGAAACCAACTTATTTGTCCTGTAGTGTTACCCACATTCTAGATTGGCTGGTTGCATATTCATAGTTCTTTAAACATATTTCTCTCTCCACATTTTTCCTTAGATTATCAGACCTAGAGACTTGACTATATCTAGGTCCAATCTTATTTTGTCAAAAATAATTTCACTTCTTAAGTGATGTGCTATGTACTTCCAATTCCATCATATTAGGGGTATCAAACGTCTGGTTGTCCTACTTTAAGTGATAATGAGATTAATCTGTGGGTTCAGGTGATGTCAGTTTGGCCCATTCATTGTATAATTCTCAAATAACTTTTTGCTTTAATGTTCTAGGAAACAGTGATGACCACTCTCTATATCCATTGTTTCTGTATGGGTTACAAAAGGTGATTTTAAAAAATTCTGTCCTTTCACCTGCATATGTTGGCTGAAAATCCTCTGTAAAGAACATTCCATCAGCAACTATTTTGTTATCCTGAAAGCCGCTTTACACAGGAAAGACGGGATGTATGTTAAATCTTTGCCCTTAATTTACCAATTTTCAGAATAATGAGCCAGTGCTTTGGAAACTTGCAACAATCAAAAAAATTTAAATGATTGTTTAGTTTTGTTTTATTATCATTATGAATTTACATATGTTTGATGGGTGTGAGTCCACAAAATATTCTTAAAATTATTCACCCCGTTACAATTATATTCTTACAATATTTTTACTACATTGCAGTCAGTGTGATCTTTGAAAAACCCAAATCACATCATGCCATCTGTCATTTAATACCCTCCAATGTCTCCCCATTACAATTAGAATATTCCCCAAATTCTTTATCCTAGAAACGTCTACATAACCTGCTTATTTCTCTAGCTTCATCTTATATAGATCCCCCCTTCAACATCAATGCTATTCTGTTTCACAAATGCCTGTCATTCAGGGACTATGCACTGTCTATTCCCTCTATCAGTAGTGCTGTTATTCCTGATCTTTGCCTATGTCCTTCTACAGCCACCCAGTTATTTTACATCAGATCTCCCACCATGTTTTTATTCTTAATGTAGAATTACCTGATATTTTCTTACTAATTTATTGCTTTTTTGTGTTTGTTTTTATCTTACTCTCTCCTCTGGAATATAAGTCCTATTGAGAGCAGGTATCTTGCCTACCTGAGGTACTACTGAATCCTCAGTTCCTAAAAGAAGCTTAGCACTAGGCTCTCAGTAAATACTTCTGAGTGAATAACTGATTGAATGCATGAAGGGCTCACCAAATTTAAGACTGAATCTCCCCAGAAAAGAGGACCCTTGACATAAACAGACACACTAGTGACTTCTTGGTGGAAGAGATGGCTCTCATATTGCTGAGAAGGCTGGAGTTGCTCTAACCCAAGGATGGCAAGTAAGTTTCAACTTACAAATAAATAAAGAGAAAAAAATCCTTTGAACAATTTCACATTGAAAGAAAAATTTAAAATCAACACAATTTATTTTAAAATCTTTGTTAGCCTTTTGCAGATAAAGTATTAATTTCAATTAATATTAGTAGTGATTTAAGTTTTACAGTTTGAAAATTTCTGTTTCATACTGAGAGCAGTGCCATACAACTTATTAAAACTGTATTATACTGCAGTGTGAGACACACAGATATTCTTTTGTTGTTTCTTATTTCTGACTGGATAAAATTTCATGTGCAAGGAAATTGACAAAAGACTTTTGGACTAATAAGTTCAATAGAAAAAACGTTAAAAAGTACAAAGTTTTTAGGACACAAGAAGTACTAGGCTCTAATTGCCAAACTTTTGAACAATATAATGTCAAGATTTTTTTTAGGTAACCATAAAACTTCATTTCATATACTGATGTTACTCCATCTCAATTACATGCTGGCTTAATGCAAAATTCTGGATGTAACTCTTTGTGGTCTGTAAAGATTTTTGAAATTGTACACATATTTTATTTCTGATTTCAAAATATAGAAGTAATACCACAGTAACCTATAATACTTTTAAAAATTAAAAACGTGAAATTATTTTTATTGTTTTGATTACAAATATGAACATAAAAATTAACCTTTATTTTAAATATTAGCTAGTGGGAAGTGGCTGCATAGCACAGGGAGATCAGCTCTGTGCTTTGTGACCACCTAGAGGGGTGGGATAGGGAGGGTGGGAGGGTGGGAGACGCAAGAGGGAGGAAATATGGGGATATATGTATATGTATAGCTGATTCACTTTGTTATAAAGCAGAAACTAACACAACATTGTAAAGCAATTATACTCCAATAAAGATGTTAAAAAATAAATAAATGAATGTATTTTAATAAAGAAAGTATTTATGTTTTCTACTGCAACAACTAGTGAAATACAATTTTGCCCAGTTATTTATTTTTGAGGATGCAATCGATTCTAAATATTAACAATTTCTTTTCATTAAAATACACCAAAACAAAGTGAAAAAGTCACAGTTTGGAAGATGATATTTACAATACAACTAACTAATAAAAGACTAGTATCCCAAATATGTACAATGCTTAGAAGTCAATTTTTTAGAGTAAAATGGGCAAAGAACAGATATTAAGAGCAGATATTTTACAGAGAAGGAAACATGAATAGTAAACCAGTACATAAATAGCTGCTGAACCTCATTAGTAATCAGAGGAATGTAAATTAAGACCACAATGATTACAATTTTGCATGCAATATCTTGGCAAAATATTAGAAGTTTGATGATACCAAGTATTAGTGAATATAAAAATCAATGAGAACTCATAAGCAACTGTTTATGAGTGTGTAAAATAATATACCAACTGTGAAAAATAACCAGATACTATCTTAAAAAGTTGAAAAGGTGCATATGCTCTTACACAAACATCCCACTCCTAGTTGTGTACCTTACAGAATCTCTTGACTATTGACAATATGAGATATGTACAAGAATATTCAGAGCAACTAGTTTAATTTTTTTAAAAAGCAGGGATTCAAACCATAAATGCCCAGTAAAAAGAAAATATATATTTGAAATATATATATGAATAAAAGAATTACAGCTATTCATGATAACATGGTTAATCTGAGAACCACCATACTCAGGGGAAAAGGTAAGTCTCAGAAGACTATAGAAAGTATATACTTTTATAAAGCAAAACCAAACAATATATTGCTTAGAGGTATAAATATATAGAGTAAAATAAATTTTAAACAAAGGAATTCAGGATAATGGTTACTTCTGGGTGACTGGCAAGACAACATAGGATATAGGTAGATTCAATTACGTTAGTAATATTCTAAGTAAGGTGATGGATTCATAGCCACCATTTTATTATTTTAACCTCAAATTTCATAACCTTAAGTTCTGTTGCCAGCATGGATGACTGGGTTGATTAGGACCAACTTTTCAGTTGAGAAAAACTACAGAATCTGTCCAAAATGTATAAACCATCTGATTTAAGTTAGTGGAGAGATATCAAGGAAGTGAGAATTTTCAGGCCATAACCTGTAAAAATAGTGAAACTAAGAGAAGTATTTATGCATCACTTACCTGCTGGGTGACTATGGATTCCACAAAAAGCACTGAATGAAAAGGTGAAAAGCTGAGCACAGTTTTCATTAGTCTGTGGAACTAGAAGAAAAAAAAATAAAATAAAATTAAGACTCAAGAAGAAGAAATGTCAGGGGTTAATATTCCATATTTCAAAATCAGGTTCTAAAGGGGTACACTCTGCAATTTACAATGAACAGCAAATAGACTAGATCTCAGAAGGACTGAAGCACATCTTTAAATTATCGGAAATCAGGTTTAATTCATGTGGCTTGTCTCTAGCCTAGCTGCCTATCAGAAGTGAAATATATTATTTCTGGAGGAAAACACCATCATACAGAACTTTAAATTATTTCTACAATTTTTGACATGCAACTTTCAGCTCTTAATAAAAACTACTGAGACTTACAAGTACACAAATTGATCAAAGGGGGAATAAATATTAGAACTAGACCCCCAAAAGATCAAGATGTTGACATTTTAAAGTGCATACTTAGTAAGAACACAAAACTATGCTTAATATGATCAAGGAATTAAATTACAAGTGGAGAATTTAAAAAGAAAGCAAAACTAAAGTAATAAATAAATAGTATATAGCTAATAAAAATACAAAACTGAAATTAAGAACTCAGAGGATGAGTTTAATAGCATATTAGACTTAGAAAAAGAAAGAATAAAATGGAAGATAGGACTGACAAAAATCTAGCCTGAAATATGAAGAGGCAAAATCTGGAAAATACAGAAGTGAGTCTAAGAGGCATATAGTACACAGAGGAAAGTTGTCACAAGAGTCAACTGGTGCTCCAGAAAGATAACAGAGAAAGAGTAAGGCTGAGTAGGTATTTGAAGAGATACTAATAACTTTTCAAAACTGATAAGAGGTATAAATACACAGATTCAATAAGTGTATGAATCCCAAGTAGTTTTCTAAGTAGGAAAATAACAACAAAAATGTATATATAACTGCGTCATAGGAAAACTGCTGAAAATTAAAAACATATGAAATCTTTTAAAAGCAGCCAGGAAACAAAAAAATGTACCTCCTGAACAGGAGCATCAATAAGATTAACAATGATTTCCCAACAGAAATAATGAAAGACAAAAGACAGTGGAATAGTAGCTTTGAAGTAAAGAATGATGATGCCTGCTAACCTAGAATTCTGAATCAACAAATACAACCTTTAAAAGTGAAAGAAATATAAAGAAAATTTTAAACAAGCAGAAACTCAGAGTTTTTATAATCAAACTTATACTAAAGAAAATATTAAAGTGTATTCTTCAAACATAAGATAAATTATTCACAATGAAAACAAAGTTCTGCAAGAACAAATAAAAGAACAAAGAAGGGGGTAAATATGTGGTAAAAATAAAATGAATATTTACAATATAATACAATAATAATATAATATCATGTGACATTTAATATATAAATTAAAATCCATGTGATAATAGCACAAAATCTGGTGGGTAGCTGGGTGAAAGGAATTAAATTGTTCTTTGATCCTTGCATTTCCTGGAAGATGTTAAATTTCTAATTTCATGAAACTTTAATAAGTCATGGACATATGTCATAATCTCTACAGTAATTACCAAAAGAATGTATAACTAGTAAAATAAGAAAGGACCATAACAGAAACACACACACACAAAATCAAAAGTAAAACTATAAGAAAGAAGGAAAGAAATTATAAGACAGGATAAATAGAAAATGAATATTAAGATGATAAATTTAAACTCAAGTACAAAAAATATGGAGTAAATATTCCATTTTAAAATAACAATTGTCAATTTGGATGAAAGAAAACAAATATATGCTTCTTACAAGAGACATAAGTTAAATATAAGAATACACAGTGTCAGCGTAACAGAAAAACTTACAAAAATTACCAAATAAAAGCTATTGTGGCTATACTGATATGATAAATTTACTTTAAAGCAATCAGTAATATTAGAAATAAAAATAGATATTTCATAATGTAAGGTCAATACACCAGGAAGATATAATAATGACAGTCTCAATATCTATGAAACAAAAACTGACAGAAATAAAAGACTAATAAAGTTGATAAACTTCTAAAAAGATTGACAAAGAAAAAAGAGAGAAGGCATAAATAGCTAATTCAGGAATAATACTGATAGTAAGAGAACACTCAGACACCTTATGATACTACATTTGAAAATACAGACAGAGACAGGAGGAAATAGAACATTTGAATAGTCCTATAGCTATTAAAAGAATCGAATCATTTCAATTCTTTAAAGAAAAATTCAAAGAATTTGTGAAAATCTCCCTAACAAAGAAAACCCCCGCTCCAGATGATCTTACTTGTAGATTCTACCAAACATTTACAGAATAGTACAATCTTGCCCAAACTCTTCCAGATTATAGAAAAATAGATAATGTTTTCCAACTCATTCTATGACACCAGTACCTCCAGAGAAACAGTTTATTATTTGTGTAATTAAAATTATTAAAAATATAAATATGCTTATGTAGATAGAAAACATTTCTGGAAGGAGACACAAGAAACTACAAACAGAAGTTGCCTTCAAAGAGAAGAGCTGGGAGCATAGTATGGGAGAAAGAATTACTCTTTATTATATATTTCTTGGTAATATGTGAATATATATGTATAGATGTATATATGATATGTATGATTGACATTTAATTTTCAAAAATAAAAGTATAGGGCTTCCCTGATGGCACAGTGGTTGAGAGTCCGCCTGCCGATGCAGGGGACACGGGTTCGTGCCCTGGTCTGGCAAGATCCCACATGCCGCGGAGCGGCTGGGCCCGTGAGCCGTGGCCACTGAGCATGTGCAGTTGGAGCTTGTGCTCCGCAACGGGAGAGGCCACAACAGTGAGAGGCCCATGTAACGCAAAAATAAATAAATAAATAAATATAATAAATAAATCTAAAAGTATTGGAACTGACTTCATATTTGATGATCTTAAGAATTAATGATTTTTTCGTGTTGTTTTGTGTTGGTGTGATACTGTTTTTGTTACGTATTTTTGAAAAGAGTTCTTTTTACAGATGTGTTCTAAAAATTTTATGATGAAATCATATGTCTGGGATTTGCGTATAAAAATTATAGGGGGAGGGTGGTGTTGGAGTTATAGTTGAAACAAGATTGCCCATGAGTTGTTAAGTGGTGAGGTGCTGTATTTGTGGAGGTTTGTTATACTATTTTGTCTAGTTTTGTTTGAAATTCTCCATTATAAAAATATTACACAAATATTTTTGCCACTTAGTGGCACAGTGTTTATATGAATCCCTGCCATAAGACTACTGTTTCTATTTCCTTATTATGTATCTTCAAAAATATTTCTTAGAATAAGATCATTAATTTTAAAATATACCTGTAAGTGCTTGCAGTCTTATGTTCTCGTCTAAGTTGATTCAGTTAAACTTGCCGATTCTTCAAGGGAAGGAAAGGAGTTGGGGAAAGGGCAAAGACAGTACCTGTGGAAAGTTCAGAAAGTAGGCAAAATGCCCACTATATCTATTCTGTTTCAAAATAAGATAAATTTGGTAGTGGAAAATATAAAAATGAATCTCTAAACCGTGAGTCTGTGTAGTCTACAGTCTGAGTATTTACAGTTTGTAGATTATCTGAAAATAGTCTGCGGTAGGGGTTGGAGTGGGGAAGTGTGTTTAGTCACATTACATAGCTCATAACGCTGTGGTGATTGACCTCAATGGTTGTTGAATATTTTCCCTCCTGCATTTATGTGCTCAGAAGGCCAGTTGTTTGGCTGATCTTGAATAAAGAAATTGTTAATGGAAAAAGGAGTGATTTCATTGATGATATTGGGCTATTCTTTGTTTCATAGCTTTCATTGACCTAGGTTATCTTACCTTAATAAAACCTGTTTTTGAAATTTTGATCATAAACACATTAAATGATGTTTTACACTGTTAAATAATTTGCTAGTTTTACTAAAAATGTTCTGTATATGTAACGTTGACAATTTTGAAATACATAGGCACTGAACAAAACAGTTATTGTGGCACATTGAAGATTCATTAGGAATTTTTTAAATAAAGTAGTTCCAAAGTAGATTATCAGAAAATATTATTTAGATTATCCCCCTCTTCATAAATACATGCCAAATTTATACTGCAAGATACATCTTGAGTTGGCTGAAATATATAACTTTAAAACAGAGTCAACGTAATTTTTTCTTTTCTAGGTACTAAGCGTCTTGTAGAAGGGGCTATTAATCCAGGAGAAACCTGTTTGATCATTGAAGATGTTGTCACCAGTGGATCTAGTGTTTTGGAAACTGTTGAGGTTCTTCAGAAGGAGGGCTTGAAGGTCACTGATGTATGTATAGCTGATTCACTTTGTTATAAAGCAGAAACTAACACAACATTGTAAAGCAATTATACTCCAATAAAGATGTTAAAAAATAAATAAATGTATTTTAATAAAGAAAGTATTTATGTTTTCTACTGCAACAACTAGTGAAATACAATTTTGCCCAGTTATTTATTTTTGAGGATGCAATCGATTCTAAATATTAACAATTTCTTTTCATTAAAATACACCAAAACAAAGTGAAAAAGTCACAGTTTGGAAGATGATATTTACAATACAACTAACTAATAAAAGACTAGTATCCCAAATATGTACAATGCTTAGAAGTCAATTTTTTAGAGTAAAATGGGCAAAGAACAGATATTAAGAGCAGATATTTTACAGAGAAGGAAACATGAATAGTAAACCAGTACATAAATAGCTGCTGAACCTCATTAGTAATCAGAGGAATGTAAATTAAGACCACAATGATTACAATTTTGCATGCAATATCTTGGCAAAATATTAGAAGTTTGATGATACCAAGTATTAGTGAATATAAAAATCAATGAGAACTCATAAGCAACTGTTTATGAGTGTGTAAAATAATATACCAACTGTGAAAAATAACCAGATACTATCTTAAAAAGTTGAAAAGGTGCATATGCTCTTATACAAACATCCCACTCCTAGTTGTGTACCTTACAGAATCTCTTGACTATTGACAATATGAGATATGTACAAGAATATTCAGAGCAACTAGTTTAATTTTTTTAAAAAGCAGGGATTCAAACCATAAATGCCCAGTAAAAAGAAAATATATATTTGAAATATATATATGAATAAAAGAATTACAGCTATTCATGATAACATGGTTAATCTGAGAACCACCATACTCAGGGGAAAAGGTAAGTCTCAGAAGACTATAGAAAGTATATACTTTTATAAAGCAAAACCAAACAATATATTGCTTAGAGGTATAAATATATAGAGTAAAATAAATTTTAAACAAAGGAATTCAGGATAATGGTTACTTCTGGGTGACTGGCAAGACAACATAGGATATAGGTAGATTCAATTACGTTAGTAATATTCTAAGTAAGGTGATGGATTCATAGCCACCATTTTATTATTTTAACCTCAAATTTCATAACCTTAAGTTCTGTTGCCAGCATGGATGACTGGGTTGATTAGGACCAACTTTTCAGTTGAGAAAAACTACAGAATCTGTCCAAAATGTATAAACCATCTGATTTAAGTTAGTGGAGAGATATCAAGGAAGTGAGAATTTTCAGGCCATAACCTGTAAAAATAGTGAAACTAAGAGAAGTATTTATGCATCACTTACCTGCTGGGTGACTATGGATTCCACAAAAAGCACTGAATGAAAAGGTGAAAAGCTGAGCACAGTTTTCATTAGTCTGTGGAACTAGAAGAAAAAAAAATAAAATAAAATTAAGACTCAAGAAGAAGAAATGTCAGGGGTTAATATTCCATATTTCAAAATCAGGTTCTAAAGGGGTACACTCTGCAATTTACAATGAACAGCAAATAGACTAGATCTCAGAAGGACTGAAGCACATCTTTAAATTATCGGAAATCAGGTTTAATTCATGTGGCTTGTCTCTAGCCTAGCTGCCTATCAGAAGTGAAATATATTATTTCTGGAGGAAAACACCATCATACAGAACTTTAAATTATTTCTACAATTTTTGACATGCAACTTTCAGCTCTTAATAAAAACTACTGAGACTTACAAGTACACAAATTGATCAAAGGGGGAATAAATATTAGAACTAGACCCCCAAAAGATCAAGATGTTGACATTTTAAAGTGCATACTTAGTAAGAACACAAAACTATGCTTAATATGATCAAGGAATTAAATTACAAGTGGAGAATTTAAAAAGAAAGCAAAACTAAAGTAATAAATAAATAGTATATAGCTAATAAAAATACAAAACTGAAATTAAGAACTCAGAGGATGAGTTTAATAGCATATTAGACTTAGAAAAAGAAAGAATAAAATGGAAGATAGGACTGACAAAAATCTAGCCTGAAATATGAAGAGACAAAATCTGGAAAATACAGAAGTGAGTCTAAGAGGCATATAGTACACAGAGGAAAGTTGTCACAAGAGTCAACTGGTGCTCCAGAAAGATAACAGAGAAAGAGTAAGGCTGAGTAGGTATTTGAAGAGATACTAATAACTTTTCAAAACTGATAAGAGGTATAAATACACAGATTCAATAAGTGTATGAATCCCAAGTATTTTTCTAAGTAGGAAAATAACAACAAAAATGTATATATAACTGTGTCATAGGAAAACTGCTGAAAATTAAAAACATATGAAATCTTTTAAAAGCAGCCAGGAAACAAAAAAATGTACCTCCTGAACAGGAGCATCAATAAGATTAACAATGATTTCCCAACAGAAATAATGAAAGACAAAAGACAGTGGAATAGTAGCTTTGAAGTAAAGAATGATGATGCCTGCTAACCTAGAATTCTGAATCAACAAATACAACCTTTAAAAGTGAAAGAAATATAAAGAAAATTTTAAACAAGCAGAAACTCAGAGTTTTTATAATCAAACTTATACTAAAGAAAATATTAAAGTGTATTCTTCAAACATAAGATAAATTATTCACAATGAAAACAAAGTTCTGCAAGAACAAATAAAAGAACAAAGAAGGGGGTAAATATGTGGTAAAAATAAAATGAATATTTACAATATAATACAATAATAATATAATATCATGTGACATTTAATATATAAATTAAAATCCATGTGATAATAGCACAAAATCTGGTGGGTAGCTGGGTGAAAGGAATTAAATTGTTCTTTGATCCTTGCATTTCCTGGAAGATGTTAAATTTCTAATTTCATGAAACTTTAATAAGTCATGGACATATGTCATAATCTCTACAGTAATTACCAAAAGAATGTATAACTAGTAAAATAAGAAAGGACCATAACAGAAACACACACACACAAAATCAAAAGTAAAACTATAAGAAAGAAGGAAAGAAATTATAAGACAGGATAAATAGAAAATGAATATTAAGATGATAAATTTAAACTCAAGTACAAAAAATATGGAGTAAATATTCCATTTTAAAATAACAATTGTCAATTTGGATGAAAGAAAACAAATATATGCTTCTTACAAGAGACATAAGTTAAATATAAGAATACACAGTGTCAGCGTAACAGAAAAACTTACAAAAATTACCAAATAAAAGCTATTGTGGCTATACTGATATGATAAATTTACTTTAAAGCAATCAGTAATATTAGAAATAAAAATAGATATTTCATAATGTAAGGTCAATACACCAGGAAGATATAATAATGACAGTCTCAATATCTATGAAACAAAAACTGACAGAAATAAAAGACTAATAAAGTTGATAAACTTCTAAAAAGATTGACAAAGAAAAAAGAGAGAAGGCATAAATAGCTAATTCAGGAATAATACTGATAGTAAGAGAACACTCAGACACCTTATGATACTACATTTGAAAATACAGACAGAGACAGGAGGAAATAGAACATTTGAATAGTCCTATAGCTATTAAAAGAATCGAATCATTTCAATTCTTTAAAGAAAAATTCAAAGAATTTGTGAAAATCTCCCTAACAAAGAAAACCCCCGCTCCAGATGATCTTACTTGTAGATTCTACCAAACATTTACAGAATAGTACAATCTTGCCCAAACTCTTCCAGATTATAGAAAAATAGATAATGCTTTCCAACTCATTCTATGACACCAGTACCTCCAGAGAAACAGTTTATTATTTGTGTAATTAAAATTATTAAAAATATAAATATGCTTATGTAGATAGAAAACATTTCTGGAAGGAGACACAAGAAACTACAAACAGAAGTTGCCTTCAAAGAGAAGAGCTGGGAGCATAGTATGGGAGAAAGAATTACTCTTTATTATATATTTCTTGGTAATATGTGAATATATATGTATAGATGTATATATGATATGTATGATTGACATTTAATTTTCAAAAATAAAAGTATAGGGCTTCCCTGATGGCACAGTGGTTGAGAGTCCGCCTGCCGATGCAGGGGACACGGGTTCGTGCCCTGGTCTGGCAAGATCTCACATGCCGTGGGAGCGGCTGGGCCCGTGAGCCATGGCCGCTGAGCCTGCGCGTCCGGAGCCTGTGCTCCGCAACGGGAGAGGCCACAACAGTGAGAGGCCCGCGTACCGCAGAAAAAAGAAAGAAAAAAAATAAAAAGTATAAAGAGTGGAAAAAGGGGACTGCCAGTTTCCAGTCCAGCACATAAGAAGCTTGGAAGTCACTACTCCATCCTAACAACAAATAAAAAGCTGAAAAGTCAACAACTCTCTCAGGTCTGTAAGAGAAGAGAGGTCATAGACAAAATTGCTGCCCCTAAAACTGGGGACTGGCAGGCAAATTCAGAGAATCACACTTTACTGGATCAGAAACCTCCATAGGAGTCAGGACTGGGGTAGGGAAACCTGCACTATAATTAATTTCTGGAGGCTCAGAGAGGACAACTCAGAGTTAAAAAAGCCAGGTCCGGGCAATCACAGGGTGAGGGGCGGGGCCCACTTTTGTGAGTGTTACTTCTCCCATCACTACCAGGTTCTCCCAGTGAACGTCAGGGGAAAAAAAAAATCCCTTTGTGCTTCCTGCAGGAGGAGAAGAAAAGGAACCGTTTTGAAATAAACCACAGCATTCGGTCCTTCTTTACAAAGTTTACCTTGGGAGAAACTATTCAACCAGATCCTAATCTGCTGAGACTTTATTAGAGCCTAACTAACCTGAGGGACAGAAAATACCCAACTCCAGCCCACATGAACCATCCTGTCCCACCTATGCGGGTGGGGGGACTGGAAAGCATGCATGAATTTCACAAGTCTGGAGACATAGCCTCACTTAAAGACTGACCCTCATCATGGGACTACAGAATGTTTCCCCTCACCCCTCACCTCACCACTATGTTACTAAGGCCTATTTACAACAGTAAACTATGGACTTTGGGTGATACTGATGTGTCAATGTAGGTTTATCAGTTGTAACAAATGTAGCACTCTGGATGTTGATAATGGAGGATGCTATGCCTGTGGGGTGGGTGGGCAGGGAGTATATGGAAAATCTCTATACCTTCCCCTCAGTTTGCTATGAACCTAAAACTTCTCTAAAAAGTCAAGTCAGTTAAAACAAAAACGAATTAAAAAGGGCTGCTTTGGCCTTTTTAACTAACTTGATATATGTGAAATATTGAGACACTGACTTATGACGATGGACTCTGCTGGGGGCTCCTGGACACTGGAAAGAGGGTGGATATAGTGAATTAGTTGGTAGCCTCTGCTGCCATCCTGAAACTGGAAAAGGCCGAGGGAACGTAAGTTATCCACCAACCTCAAGGCCACACTAGAGACCTGAGACATGGCTGTACCAAATGTTGTCTCTGTGACCTACTGCTTCGTGCCTGCCATATTGTGGCAAAGCCTTTAAAGGGGCCCATCTGCACTTTGGTTGATGTTAAATTCTCTCCTGTTCCTTAATCAGCAGCTTAAGAAACTGCTGAGGCTTGCCCTGTGGCATCATATGATGAATCTGGCTTCCTACACTGCTGATCAATGCAATGGTGTGTTAACTCCCCCGTGATTCAGATGGGAGAAAAATAGAAATTAAGATCAACGAATTGTTTTTATAAGCACCATTGTGAACGTAATCATTTTCTGGTTCCAAGATGTTGCCTCAGAGTGAATAATTCACAGAGCTGGTTTAATCACTTCTTCTATCCCCATTCCTAATGCTGTTTTTGGCAACTGACCAATTGTTTAGCATTCAGCTGTTTTGACAGCTTATAAAAAAGTAATAAAAAATGGTTGGTTGAACGATATCTAGAATTGCCAGATTTAGATGTTGAAATATAGAAATAGGGGAGGTAACAGTCTGGAAATGTGGAATGTGGAAGGGGGAAGGAAGGTACAGGGCATCAAAATGACTGGCGGACAGTGTATCGACTTGGAGAAGAAGGAGACAGACTGTCACATATCTGACAAAAGCAAGTACTGAGAATGCAGCAAAACCTCAGGAAAGAGGGGTGTGGGGTGGGAGGCTCACAGAGGTTCAAAGGGATATTTCAAATTTTCACATATTAAAACATTTCTTTTGTTTTTAGGAGAGCTTCAGGTCTATAACCACAGATTTTGTATACAATTCTAAAAGTCATTGTTACCCTGTGTTAAAGCATGTAACAAACGTGAACAAGGTACATGGGACTTCCTTTAGCAGATATCCTACAAAAAGATTAGGCTGACTGAAATAAAATGATGGGGAAAAGCAAACACATGAATCTTCAATATCTAGCAATTTCAGATTATTTAGTAGGGAGACAAAAGACTCAAACACTTAATAATTAGGGCTCAAGCATCACTGTTTTGAAGATGCCAGAAATGTTGATTCTGAGTCCATCAAGGAAAAAAAATAACTTCTATATACCATAACCTATTTTAGAAAACAAAAGCATATGGAATTCATTTTAGAAATGTTTCCACTTCCAGATTAATTCAAATATGGAAGCCCTAGCCTTATAGACCCACTTATTCTAAACAAGAAAAAAATAAAAGATAGCTACATTTATCGAACACCTATTTTGTGCCAAGATCATACCTTAATGCTAATCCTCAATAATTTTGCAAAGTGTTTATTATTATCCTCTTTAAAGATAAACAAACCGAGATTCAGAGAAGCTATATCTTATAGCTTGTGAATGACCAAGCCAGAATTCAACCTCAGGACTGTTTGACTCCCTGATCATGTGGCCTCTCAACTAGAATATTCCTAAGGAGTTCAGAGGGCTGAAATCTTGGAATAAGTGATCCTAAAAATAAGTGTAGTTTGTGGACAAGGCATTTTCTTTGTCTTTCATGTGCGTAGAAGCGATCACAGAGTGATAAGAGCAGGCTCCCCTGTCAGCCCCCCTGTGTAGGGGCTACCTGTCCTGCTTTATGCCAGCATGTGACCTGGCACAGTAACCATTTCAAACCCCAGTGTCTTCCTCCACCAGTACAATCTGTATAATAACACTCATCTCATAGAGACTAGAAGAAATTCCCTGTGTGACATAGTAACTGGCACCATAAGATCTCAATAAAAGTTAGCTAATGTTACTTTACTACTGAACACACATATTTGAACACCTACTCCCTTCTGGACAATGTTCTTAATCAAACAAGGATAATTAAAACCTCAAGCCCTTAAGTAGCTGATAATCTAATGGAGAAGAAATGTAAAAAAATATAAAACTTATTAAAAGGGATATCATAAATAAATGTATATACATATGGGAGAGAGAGACAAAACATATTTAGTTTTTTGTATTTACCCAAGAAGGCTTTCCAGAGATGAGTGCTTTTCCATCTTGAAAAGGACATGTGGTATCTAAATAAAGCAGCCCTTTTAGGGCATATGTGCTGTTGCCTGCTTCAAATATACTTTCTTGGAATGGTTCACATATGGATGACGTCACTGCTTCTATTAAAATCCCTCAGAGTCCTTTTCCCATTATCAGGGAGCACTGAAACACATTTTTGCTATTTCTTTGGCTACTTATTTGTAGAGAGCAAAATGTCAGGATATGATTAGTTGCAACCCCTGTATTTCCCAGCTACAGTTCTTGGGAATCTAGAGGCAAAAGCAGAGTCTGGGTTTATTTCTCAATTCAGTATCACACAGAGGCAAGGGGAATGATGGGAAAGGACTCCCTACAGGCAAGAGCCCTATTTTCATAGAAGAGCAGATGCTGCTTGTTCATGGTCACAGTAAAGTGTTAAATACTGCCTTTGAGATGAGTAGCCATCTACCTCAACCTGAAGAGCATGTGGCCAGCCCTCCAGACTTGGTCCTTTCATGTATATGATCGATCACTTGATCACTTAGGGCAGCCCTGATCAAGTTTCTGTTGGAGAGGCCTGATGAACTGACCAATCCTGGCCCTAGAGTGGGGACTGTTTGCACTGAGTCATCTGCTCTGGCTTTCTATCTACATTGATCAAAATCACTAAATATTGGCCCTTCACCACTTCCTTTTGTGCTAAATCCCTGTCTGAGACAAAGCTCCAACCAAGGAAAAGGAACTTCCGGCAGTAGAGGATCAGGGGCCAGAAGGAAGGGCACCTTCCTCAGAGGGGGAAATGTCCCCTCTTTAACCTTAAATAAAATGTCCTAATTGGAGACTAATAAAAAATAGTAGGTCAGCAGGGTCACATTACTACAAAGGCTACCACCACTCACGTTTCAAAGAGAAATTTCCAAAAAAAATCCGAACTTCAGGTCCAATTTCATAAAGAGTTTTGATATGCATAACCTGCATATTTAAGGATTTCCTGTACCTTTAAACATCTGTAGAATCAGATTCTTTTTACATATATTTTACGACATTCATGCAATTTTTTCTGAATAAAATAGTAAATGTTCATCATACAAAATTTGAGAAATACAGAAAAAGTATAAAGAAGAAAACCAAAATCCTCCACAATTCTACTTCAGAGAGAATCATACTTAAGAGTTGCAGCCTTAGAAATTTTGAAAAATGATTTCAAAAAGCCAATTTATTTAAAGAAATTATAGTATGGTTTGATTTTCTGCTTCACTTCCACTGGAATAAAAATCAAATAAGAACTTCCCAAAGTCCGTAACATTTAGAAGAAGGGAATGAAAAGTTAAAAAATATAAAATTTCAATAAACACATGAAAAAATCCTATTTAATTTTTCCTTCTGTTTTTCCTCCACTAGTAAAGCCCGAACGCTTTCTGGCTGATTGTTTGAATTAACTGGGCAGGCACACTAGGTGACAAGTACCCCATCTGCAGACATTTCTCTCCTGTGTCAGAATGGGGCTCTCTTTTCAAATAGGCCATCTTTTAGTATCTAGTCATTGTAGGAGCTACACATACTGAAATAAAGAAATCAGCTCAGTCTCCCTGCAAAAAAAAAAAAAAAAAATGCAGGACAAGATGTGAAAGGATTTTTCATTATCTTTGAGAAACAGTTGTGGGAAAAGGCTGCAAGGAAACATCAAGGAAAATGTTCTTTCCCTTATCTTAGGAATAGGCTATATTTGTACATAGTTGCATGGACTTAGTACTTGGCCTATAGTTTTTTAAGGTGTGCTTATAGCTAGTCTCTTAGGTTACAGTTTGCCAAATTTCTAAAGTTAAACCCCAAATTCTGGGCCCTGTCTTTCTGAAGTAAGAGTGTTATGGTATGTGTCTTAAGAGTTCCATGGATTTTTAAAGAGGTTCTCGATCAGGAAATGACACTGACTTAGGTGTTTTGATGATTTGAGGTATAGAGATGGCACAGTATGGTGAAAAGAGCCTAGCAGACTTGGATTCAAATTTTATACTTTTACTTGCTAGCTTTTAGAAAATTATTGAAGCTCTCTGAGTGTTTTTCCTCACATAACAGGAAAAATAATACTAATTTCACAGAGTGTGGTGAGAATTAGAAATAACACACAATGACTAACTGAAGTAGATATGCAACAAGTAGAAAATATATTAGCACCCTTTATATAGACATTTATAATCAGAGAAAAAACTGACCATTTTCTGTGGATAAAAGGAAGTTACTATAATAGGAAATCTCTAACAAAAAATACATTTTCCTCTGACTCTTTACCTCCCACCCCTTCCTGAAACCATTAGTGAGGTCTGTGCTGGGCTACTGCGGGGGCTCAATGACCCACAGCGGGATGCCAGTGTGAGAGTGAGGGATGAAGAGGGTGACTGCGGGGAACAGAATCAGAGCCTGAGAAGGATGAGGAGGGCATCCGTGCAGGGGACAGGCCTGGCAGCAATGTCAGAAACCAAGAAAAGTGAGGAGGGCATGCGCAGGGCATCAGTGCTGACAAAATTTGGGGGAAAAGAAAAAGTCCCATGGCACTATGTCTTGGAAATGCTAAGGTCTACAGGTTTGTTTTCTGTAGGTATGTTCAGTGTCTTTAATACACTAATTTACATTTCAACTCTCCAATAGTCCTGGCCATGGAACTCTTTCTTTATAAAAATTCTCTTATGACCACTTATCTGTGATGATAGACCTGTTTATATTTTCAAATCCACCATGAACTGATACTTTTGCAAAAATGAATTAGTAAAAAACTGAAATAATCAGACTTGAATTCAAACCTCCAATATTTATGAGAGTTTAGATACGTAGAATTACTCTGTCAAATTGTATTTATTTACTTTTATTTATTTATTTAATTGGGGTATAGTTGTCTTACAATGTTGCATTCCTTTCTACTGTACAGCGAAGTGGAGTTCCCTGTGCTATACAGAAGGTTCTCATTAGTTCTCTATATTATACATAATAGTGTGTATATGTCAATCCCAATCTCCCAATTCATCACACCACCCACCTTCCTCCCCTTGGTGTCCATACATTTGTTCTCTACATCTGTGTCTCTATTTCTGCCTTGCAGCTGGTTCATCTGTGCCATTTTCCTCGATTCCACATATATGGAGAATAGTATGGAGGTTCCTTAAAAAACTAAAAATAGAATTACCATATGACCCAGCAAATCCCACTACTGGCGTAGACCCAGAGAAAACCATAATTCAAAAAGACACATGCACCCCAATGTTCATTGCAGCACTACATACAATAGCCAGGACATGGAAGCAACCTAAATGTCCATCAACAGAAGAATGGATAAAAAAGATGTGGTACATATACGCAATGGAGTATTACTCAGCCATAAAAAAGAACGAAATTGGGTCATTTGTAGAGATGTGGATAGACCTACAGACTGTTATACAGAGTGAAGTATGTCAAATTGTATTGAACATTTTAAAATGCATATTCTTAATTTCTGCACTAAACTTGTCAGAACCAGAATTGAACCATCTACACATGGGCACTGAACCGTGCTTTGGGTAAGACTATTATAGGTCACAACCAGGTGCCTTGGTTTACAGATGTGGAAACTGTGGCACAGAGAGACAGAATGACCAATCCGAGACATACAACTATGGAAGGGAACAGCCAATACTAATGGCTCAGGACTCCAGGCTAAAATAAGAATACTCTCTAATATTCTTTGTGTTTGATAATAACCTCTGGAAGGCAAGGGCCAAATGTGTTTTGTCATTCTATCAATACTTGTTAGTATGATGCTTGACTGTAGTACATTCTCAAATATTGAATGAATGCGTAAGTATATGTCCAAGTAAATGTTCAAACCACTATCTTTCTTAACTGTTTCACTTTAAATTAACTGACTAATGTTACTATTTCTCCACACTGGTTTATCTGTACACAGTGAGGGTCTTGTGTCAAGGCATGTGGAACTGTATCTTCTTTCATAATTTTTATACGCCTGTTATAAGACAATTTTAGGTGGAGAAGAACGTCCAGCTGAAATCCAGAATGTGGAAAGTTAGCGAAATCATCTGGAAGGGAGGGTGGTCTAGGATGTGAGAGACTGAGACAGGTAGATCATAGGCACAACTACTGTGTTTGCACTTCTTAAGTCTTTCGAAATCAAATCGGTATGAGGGAAAATTAATTAAACTCTTTCCCCTTGTCTGACCTGAAACCAGGTGGTTGCTTTCAGATAGCAGCCACAGACAGAAACAGTTCCATCAAAGGGAGAGCTGTTTCCCAAGCGTTAGAAGCCTTGTCGAAGGAATAATTAACACTTTTTTCACAAGCTGAGAAGGAACTCTCTCATTGCCCCTCCCCCAAATTAGCCTCTCTATGAGAATGGTTAGCCAAGGGGGAAAAGTCTGATATTAGCCTAGGAAATACAAATATTTCTATGAGCTTTATTACTCAAATTAAGAACATGAGGGATTTTGTGTTGAAGAACAAAAGATCGCATAGAAATTCTTCTAAATACCACACTTCTCTTTGCCTTCAGCATCAGCAACCTTAGGGACACGAAAAAGGTTCCTGCTAAACAGTGACTCCTCTTACAGCTCTGCCTCTTTTCCAAATGCAGCACAGGGAGTTCTGCTGAGTTCGTTCATCACTGACACCATACAAGGCATGCAAATTCTTCTGAAATATGGAACTCCCAGCATGTCAGTGAGGAAATACCTGATTTGCTTAGTTCCACAGTTTATAAAATTGCACAGAAGAGCTTTGCCCTCTGCAAATATAATTTTAGCTAGAGTTGAAGATAACTGTTATCACTCTGGACTTGCTGCTGGGTTGATGCCTTAACATATCCTTTCTTGAGCAATTTTTTCCTCTCTTCTGGTTTTTCTCTCCCTGTCTCTTCTCCATTCCAGCCACTAGCCTGAGGCCCAGGGGCTCAGAAAAATACTGTTAAGATGATAGCAAATAATCCCAAGTACATGGCCAAAAACTAAGTGAAGAGCCACTCTTGGAGAATGTTCTGAAGATGAAGCTACTATAAGACTTAGAGAAAACTTCCTCCCAATATTTTCAATTATAAAATGCAAGTGTTAGGCTCGGGAGTTTCTGAAGTCCCCTAACTCTAAAATATTACAACTCAGTGGGGTACAGTACACCCACTTATTCATAAGTCAAGCTTTCTGGAACACAGCATGAAATGCAAACTTTAGGAGAAATCAACTCCAAGTACCAAAATAATTGTCATTTTCACCAAGTCTCTAGTTTCAATACAGGTAATTTGGCCTCTTAAGTCTTTTTTCCTCAATTACCACAAAATTCTTAAAAATGAGACTTACGTTTTTTAATCATTCTGTGTTCCAGGCACTCATCTTAGTTTATTTCATTTAATTCTCCCTGTTCTATGAGGGAGGTATTCTACAAATGAAGAAATTGATGCTCAGAGAGGTGTTCCAATTTTAAAAGGTCACTTAGTGGTAATTTAACCAAGATGACTTCTACCTTGTACTGGCAGAGCTTAGATTCAAAACCAGTAAAGTACATTGAAATATTACATCAAAAATTTGTTAAATTATTAAGTAAGTACATGGTCATTGCAGAAATTTGGGAAAAATACTAAAACGAAGAAAATAAAATTTATTTTACTCTAGCAATCCAGAGAAAACTGCCACTACATTAAGATGTATTTCCTTCCAGATATAAATATGTAGACTTATTTTTTTAAGTGCAGCCCATAATCTTTTCTCCTATAAATTCTGCTTCCTGAGTTGCTTTTTTCTTCACTATCATACTAGAAAGAGCAAGCTGAAAAAAATATAATGGAGAAAACAATTAAAGATTGACAAATTGATAGAAGAATAAATGTCAGCACGAAATTAAAGAAGGATAAAAAGAAAGGGAAAGAGGGAGAAACAAGCTGATCACTGCACAGAAAAGTCACTGTCATATGTATTGATGTCTTGGACATATCAAGAAAAGGCTAAACTAAATTGTCTTCTTTTTAAAAGGATAGAAAAATGTATAATTTTTTAAAAACATCAAAGAAGAGCTAAAATTTCGGGGAAACATCATCACTTTGAGGTGTCAGCATCAGGAAATCTGAAACATTTTTTCTCTTGGTCCTCCTCATCTTCCAACAAAAGTGACAGTTTTCCCCACAGCCTTGTACAGGGTCTTTATTTTGGAGAAAAGGTCTATTATCTCTTGTCACCTTAAATCCAACATCACTCATCTATAGCCCACATTAAATCAGGGCTTAGGGAGTGAATTACAAAATAGCAACTCAGGAAAACAACAACTTCCATTGCTGAAGGAAGGGGATGAATGCTTTAACCAGTCTCTGGATGTTTCGGCCTGATTCAGGCATTCAGCTAAACCACCTCTTTCTAATTCATGGGCCAGGAAAAATAAAACCTTCTACCTCTATAACTCTACCATAAAGTGGTAGAAATTTACATCCAATAGCCTGGAACCCCAATTGCTACATTTCAATAGCTGATCTTTAACATCTCAGTTTGGAGAATCCAGCTATTAATCTTTGTAAATCCCAGCACAGAAAGTTACTGATGTATCTGAACTGCAGCACTGGAATTGAAATTTTCTTTGGATAGTCAGCAAATCCACCAGGACAAATCAAGTCTTACGACCTGGAAGACCCTTATGTTATGTTTCGCTTTCCTGAAACTCCCATGCCCTAAAGGAAAGCTACAGATCCACAGCTGGGCTCATAAATGCCTGAGAGAGATACAGACACACCTCATGTCCCATAAGAGATATGCTCTTAAAATTTAGTCATAATTTGGGAACTATACAAAATCACATGAGATTTGTAAAAGGTAAATCACTTATCAGTGTTATTAGCCCTCCTAAAAAGAACTGTTTCATAACAACAACAAATGCTTTTATAATGCAAACAATCACTTCTGTTCTTTTAAAAATAAATTCAAATGTTTATACACTAGATATGTTTAGAGGACACTTGACTTTCTTATCGTATTTTAGCCAGCTCCTAGGTGGCAGTTGTGTCCCAGTAAATCTTACAAAAAACACTTTGCTTTTCAAAATGCAGACAGCCCCCTTCACCATATGCACCCCAGAAGGCCCAGTTGTAGGAACATGAGGATCACAAACTACATCCAGAAAAGAGCTTTCTATTGCTCCAAGTTGTTTTTCGTTTTCATTTGTGAAGGTTTCTCTCCTTAAGCTGAACCTCACACTGTAAAGTTACCCACAGCCCTTTAAGGAGCAGCACATTTAAATCACAACCTATAACTATTAGAGATGAAAGATAATTTTTAAAATGAGGAAGTTCAACTTCTGGTTGTTTGAAATTAGAAACTGAGGTCCAGAGAGATGAAGATAGACTGTCTTTTTTTTTTTTTTTTTTTTTTTTTTTTTTTTTTGCGGTGCGCGGGCCGCTCACTGTTGTGGCCTCTCCCGTTGCAGAGCACAGGCCCCGGACGCGCAGGCTCAGCGGCCATGGCGCACGGGCCCAGCCTCTCCGCAGCATGTGGGATCTTCCCGGACCGGGGCACGAACCCGTGTTCCTTGCATCGGCAGGCGGACTCTCAACCACTGCGCCACCAGGGAAGCCCTAGACTGTCCATTTTTATACAGGGAGTTATCAAAAGAGCCATGATCAAACCTAGGTCTTCTGATACTAAAAAGTATGCTCTTCCTAATATAAAATGCTGCCTCCTCTGCAGTACTTAAATCCCTGTAATTGATATCCATTTCTAAGCCTAAATCTGTAAGTAACAAGTATGATTAGAAAAAGATTAGAGAGTCAAATACTAACTCATATTTTTTCCTTTGAGTGTGTTTTCTAGGTTCATCTGAACTAAAACAAAAGGATATTTTTAAAAACTTCTTCCTGTTCATAAAATTGTGAATTCATTCTTGAAAATGATGTTCACATTCTATGTACTTTCCAAATACAGAGATGCCTAAGATGGGGAACTTTCAAATATAACGAAGGTCTTGCAATTGAGAATACTCTCTAACCAAATTACTTCCATCAGCCTGGTGCTTCTGAGGTCAGTATCGAAGGGGAATATTTTCAAAGATGAGCAGGAAACTGAAAGACAATACAGGTCTCCTCTTATCTACCTGGAGTTTTAAAGTCATGAAAACCTTGTGTGCAGCTTTGAAAAGCTGCCCTGGAACATGGAATACAGACTTTTCTCCCCAGTGCCGAAGGTGGCTTCTTCCAACTTCAGCTTTACTATTTCTCAAGACAGCCAGTTAGATGAAACCATCCTTTCAGAAAGCCTGAGTGAGTCTGAGTGAGCTCCAGTGGCGTGTATCATGTAAAGATTTGGTTCCCAAACTGTTACTCATTGGAATAATCTGGGGAACTTTAAAAGTACTAGCTGCTCACAAAGGTTGCAAATATTCAGTGGTGTTATGGAAATTTCCATTAATATGTTTTGAAAATCCTGACCTACTGATTGAATTTCTGTTTGATTAATTGATTTATAAATCTATGTCCCTTTTCCTTCTTTTAGGATTGGAGTTTCATTAAGTTTACCCAGATCTTAATGCACAGATATTACTTGATGATTTACAGTGGATTTCCTCTGCTAAAATATTCCTCAACCCTGTACATTGAGAATCATTTTGGGAGCTTAAGAGGAAAAAAAAACAAAACAAAACAACAGATGCCCAATCCCCAAAAGAGTCTGAGTTAATAGATCTGAGGTTGAACCAGGGCTTAAGTACTTTTTCAATGCTCCCCTTAATAGCCAGCCTTCAAGATGGTCTCCAATGAATTCCACCTACCGGTACTTGCATCCTGGTAAGGCACTCCCACACTGTGCCAAGGGCTGTTCTACATGACCAATAAAACAGTGCAGAAGTGATGATATAATTAGGTTATAAAAGACACTGCAGTTTCCATCTTAATTGTTCTCTCTCTCTCTCAGATTTTTGCTCTGGGGAAGCCAACCACCATGTCATAAGCAGCCCTATGGAGAGGCCTATGTGGCAAGGAACTGAGGCCTCTTGCCAATAGCCATGTGAGTGAGTTAGCAAGTCGATTCTCCAGCCCTATCAAGCCTTTCAGTGACTGCATCCTTTGTCCACATCTTGACTGCAACCTCATGAGACACCATGAGCCAGAATCACCCAGCTAAACAACTCCCAGCCGCTCAGAAATTGTAAGAAAGCAAATGCTTATTCTTTTAAGGTGCTAAGTTTTAGAGTAATTTGTCATACAGCAATAGATAACTGATATACTTCCCACATGATTTAATTAGCAGAAAAGACTGAGCCAGAAAAAAGATTAAAGTTTCTGGATAGCTTATTATTATGATAAGCTATTTTCATAATTCTATTATGATAAGAGAATATACTATGTAAAATTTCATTAAAAATTTTATTGAGTTCTTTTATGGCCCACACATACAACTTGTTGAAATTACCATGTGCACTTTAAAAGAACGTGTCTATTTTGCACTTCTTGTGTGTGTTGTATTATAAATGTCAGTTAGATCATGCTAGTTGATAGTATTTTCCAGATCTATGTTTTTTTGTTGTATACATTAAATATTTTATTTTTATTTTATTTTAATTTATTTTTAACATCTTTATTGGAGTATGATTGCTTGACAGTGGTTAGTTTCTGCTGTATAACAAAGTGAATCAACTACACATATACATATATCTCCATATCTCCTCCCTCTTGTGTCTCCCTCCCACCCTCCCTATCCCACCCCTCTAGGTGGTCACAAAGCATCGAGCTGATCTCCCTGTGCTATGCGCCTGCTTCCCACTAGCTATCTATTTTATGTTTGGTAGTGTATATATGTCCATGCCACTCTCTCACTTCGTCCCAACTTACTCTTCCCCCTCCCCGGGTCCTCAAGTCCATTCTCTACATCTGTGTCTTTATTCCTGTCCTGCCCCTAGGTTCTTCAGAACTTTTTTTTTTTTTAAGATTCCATATATATGTGTTAACATACAGTATGTGTTTTTCTCTTTCTGACTTACTTCACTCTGTATAACAGATTCTAGGTCCATCCACCTCACTACAAATAACTCAATTTCATTTCTTTTTATGGCTGAGTAATATTCCATTTTATATATGTGCCACATCTTCTTTATCCATTCATCTGTCAATGGACACTTAGATTGTAAATACAGATCTATGTTTTTACTCTCTTTTTGCCTAGTTGTTCTATCAATTTCTGAGAGAGGACTGTTAAATTCTCCAACTATGATAATGGATTTATCTATTTATCTTTTTAATTCTTTCAAATTTTTCTTCCTATATTTTGAAGCTCTGTTGTTAGACGCATGAATATTTATGATTGCTATATCTGCCTTATGAATTCACCAATTTTCCTTATTAAATATCCAAATATCCTTGTCTCTGGTAATAATTTCTGTCTCTGGTAAAACTCTTTGCAAAGCCTACATTATTTTTGATATCCCTTTTTAATATCCCTAACCTTCTATGCTTATTATTTTCATGGCATATCTTTTTTCATCTTTTTATTGTCAATTTATCTGTGTCTTTTATTTAAAATACATCTCTTATGGAAAGCCTATAGTTTGACCTTGTTTTTAAAATCAGATTTGACCGTCTCTGACCGTTAAAGTGTTTTGTCCACTGAATGTAATTACAGACGTTTGAATTGGAAATGAGTAGGTCTATAATTTTACTATTTGCTATCTCTTTAGACCATCAGTTTTTTTTTTCTTTTTTCTTGACTCTATTAGGTTTTTCACATTTTAAAGCATCTGTTTATCTGTTGACTTGTTAGTAATAGACCTTTGCATTTTTAGTGGTTGCTTAATGATTACAATATTCATTTTTAATTCTTCACAGTCAATCTTTAGTTAATATACAACTTGACATAAAATAGAACCACATAAGTCAATTTACCTGTCATTTTTATGCTTTAATTTTCCTTTGTATTACACCTGAATGCATTATAAAATCCAACAATAATTTTTTAGTCTTATTTTTAATTAAAAGGAAAATATATTTTATATCACAGATATATACCATTTTTGATATTCTTTATCTCTTCCTGAAGATCTGAGTTTCCCTCTGTTATCATTTCCCTCAGTCTCAAGAAATTCCTTTAATGATTTTATAGTACACTTCAGCTGGCAACAAAATTTTTGTAGTTTTTATTGATTCAAAATGTTTTTATTTCACCTACTCCAGATGTATTATTTTTAATACTGAAGTTTTTTTTAATATGAGATAAACTTCTACATGACAGTACACAATTTCACATTCCACTTACAATTCTCAAGAGGATTTTCAAAATGTTTGCACACTTGAAGACTTGTTTTTAAAGTCAATTTAAATATTCTATAATTGTATTAAATTCTTTTAAAATTTTTGATAAATTTTGTAATACTGTAAGTTTGGTAAATTTTGGTGCTCCTTCTCCAAAATTATTTGGAAATCTGTAGTCAACTATTCAACAAATGTACTGCCACAAAATTTCAGCCTTTGAAGCTTTCAGCAAACTATAATTACTGAAAATAAAGCTTATAAAGATTTCGAAATTTATCTCAAAAAAGGGGAACTAAACATATTTTTAATGAGAACTAAAATGATATGCAAGATTTAGTTTTAATTTCCAGCCATTTCACTTTTGATATCTCATCTTGTAAGAAGATGCTTTTAATGGAGCTTCTATGAAAATAGATAAATTTGTAGATAAACTTTTATTATGAACTGGAATGGGATGTAATTAAGAAGACCTACATTTTTCAGCATCTAAATTGGTCTTTTTAATGTCCGTGGGATCTGTAGTGAAGTTCTCACTTTCATTTCTGGTAATAGTACTTTGTGTTTGCTCTCTTTTTTTCTTAGTTATCTTGGCTAGGCATATCAATTTGATTGATCTTTTCGAAGAACCAGTTTTTGGTTTTGTTGATTTTTTCTATTGATTTCTTCTTTTCAATTTAATTGATTTCTGCTCTAATTTTTTTCTTTCTTTCTGCTTTGTATTTAATTTGCTCTTTTTTTTTTTAGTTTCCTAAGGAGGAAGCTTAGAATAGCTCTTTTTTTCTAATACACATATTAGTGTGTTTCCTAAGGAGGAAGCTTAGAATATTGATTTTAGCTCTTTTTTTCTAATACACACATTATATGCTATAAATTTCCATCTAAGCACTGCTTTTGCTGCATACCACAAATTTTGATAAGTTGTGTTTTTGTTTTCATTTAGTACAAACTATATCTTAATTTATCTTGAGATTTCTTCTTTAACCCATGTGTTATTTGATGTGTGTTGTTTAATTTCCATGTAGTTGGGTATTTTCCAATTATTTTCTGTAATTGATTTCTAGTTTAATTCCACTGCAGTATGAGAGCAGACATTGTATGATTTTTATACTTTTACATTTGCTAAGGTGTGTTTTATGGCACAGAATTTGGTCTATCTTGGTGAATATTCCATGTGAGCTGCTATTGTTGGAAGTAGTGGTCTTTAGATGTCAATAATATCCAGTTGATTGATGTTAGTTAGACATCAACTATGTCTAACTTACTGATTTTACTGTCTGCTATTTTACTTATCCAACTTACTAATGTTCTGCATGTTAGATCTGTCTATTTCTAATGGGGGAGGTGCTGAACTCTCCAACTATAATAGTGGATTTATCTATTTCTTTTTGCAATTATATTAGTTTTTGCTTCATATAAATTGCTGCTGTTTTTTTAGTCACATACATGTTAAGGATTATTGTATCTTATTGGAGAACTGACCCCTTTATCACTATGTAATGCCTTTCGTTATCCCCTATAGCCTTTATTGCTCTGAAGTCTGCTCTCTCTGAAATTAACATAGCTAATGCTGCTTTTTAAAAACTAATTCTAACATGGTGTATTTTCTTCCATCCATTTACTTAAAATTTTTATTTTTGAAAACAGAATTTGAATAGAACTGTTTTCTAAGTTTCTCAATAAAATAAGATCAATTGGTTGGTCAGTAAATATCTCAAAAATCACGTAATTTATTTTTTTTTACCTTATTTCACTGTCAAAATTGAGCCTGTTGGGGTGATAAATTATATCCTTGCCCTAGCCCCTCATTATGGGAAACTTCTTCCTCCTGTGACCCAACTCATCCTTAAAGATGAACCAGTTATTTTCAGAGTCAGAATGAGAACCAGTAACAGGGAGCTCCACTTAGAAATATGTGTAACTGACACTAACCTCCTTGTTTCTATGTATTATACCACTAGGAACTACTGGTTCTTATCTTCGAAGTGGCAGTTAAGGGTAGCTACGCAGAGAAGACACTACACTCAGTTACAATATAATAATATCATAGATCCTTTCCATTTGTATCTACTATGGGCTAGGCACAAGTTTGGTATTTACATTATTTCAATCCTGACACATAGGAATCCCTATGTTTGTCATTGATAAGACTGTGAGTCAAGGAGATTATTTTATTGCCTAAGATTATAACCTGGAATGTGAAAGAACTGAGACTAAGCAGTAGGCCTGTGTCATCTCTTTCTTCTTTCAGATTGCCTTTCCACTGAACAGCTCTTAAGAGAGTGTGGTTAGAAATGTCTCTGGAAGGCATAGATGTTACTTTTCATTTTTAAGTAATGCTGCAACTTCTTTCTGTCTCACATACGCTGGAAACACTGCTGGGCATGTAAAGTAGGGATGTCTGAAATTTCCACAATTTAAGTAGGACCCACAGGTAGGGACCACAAGTCCTGGACCAAGTGTTACTGCCTCACAGAACACTGAAGCACAAAGGAGCAGCACCCATGGACATGTTCTATCCCAACTTTCTCTCTAAACTCCTGAATTCTCTCCATACTATGTCTGTCACAGGTGGAGGTGACCTTAGTGCCTGCCTGTTGAAAGTATAGAGGCAGCCCTGGGGCACTATATGATTCATTTAGACTGTCTTCATGGTCAACTTGGATAATTCATATTTTTAAAACATACTGCATTGCTTTAAATTACATACCTTTTCTCCTATAGAATCAAATTAGTGATGTGGATATCAAATATTTTCAGTCTGTGTAATAGAAATTCAGCATCAGATTAGAATTTTATTAGCTTCTTTCACTTGTAAAATATAAGGTAGTAGGTGAGTCTCTACAAACAGAATGAGGTATATGGTTTAAAAAATCATTCAGGTAGACCTGTTGCTCATTTTTGCAAGCAACAACTACAAGTATTTATTTAACTAAAGGATTTGAGATATCGAGAAGATTTTAAAAGATTACAACCCTGCTTCCATTCCCCTTTCCAGTGTCTAGACATTGTTAATTGCTTACAGCATTTTTGTTGTTGTTGTTGCTGTTGCTGAGCTGAGATGTAACCTAGAATTCTTCTCAGATTAATAACTTGGCATTGGATATCTGAATAATGTTTTAATATATGCTGCTTTGCTTAGTTTAAAGGTAATATGAAGACCAGATTAGTTTTCAACATTGCCCATCTCTACTCCCAACCTACTTATACAAATGTATCTTCCAACTCCCCAGAATTTTTTGATGTGGGTCCTTCTTGCCATTCAGATAAATCATATTGGTTGTATTGACACCTGTGCTTATTTACACTTCTGATAAATTGATTCTGTCAGATTTCTAAACGTTTTTGATTATATACCCATAGTTTTTGGGCAAGTACCCCCAATATATTACTATTTATTGAGTTGGATAAAAAGTTCGTTGGGGTAGTTCCGTAAGATGTTATGGGAAAACCCAAATGAAATTTTTGGCCAACCCAGTATTTACCTATGAATATCATACATGCACTATTGTGTTAATATGGTATACATAAATATATATAAATATACAAACACACACATACTTTTTAAAAATGAGGATAATAATAAATATAAATAGAAATTCTAATACCCCCTTAACTTTTGGACACTAGTGTCTTATACAGTGGAGTTATGAATTCACAGTCTATGAAAGCTAGGTTCTAAAGTCAAAACATAAGGTTAACTTCACAGACAGCCATGTTACCTTTAGAAATCACTTAGAAGACACTATTTTGGAGACTGATAAATAATCTCTCAGGTTTATAAATAAACACACAAGTTCGACATAGCTAGTTTATTTTTTAATGTTGAAAATGTAGTTGTTGCTTCAGTTGAACAAGTTGTGAAGTAGTTGGCTTAGGGATCAGATTGCATGAAAAATATGTGCTAAACATTAGATCATGCCAAATTTTCTGTGATATTCATACTATGTACTTTCAGAGATAGGAAGGGACTGAGGAACAAGGGGTGGGAAAGCAGATTCAAATCCCTTATTTCACATTCTCACCAGGACATATGGATCATTCAGTGCTATGGGGGATGGAAGCACCCACAGTTTAAATTCTCTGTCTGTCTGCCTCTGTCAGTCTCTCTCCTCCCGTGTCTCTACCTCTATCTCGTTTCTTTCTCACACCACCAGACTTGTAATAGAGTTCAAATAAACTAAATGCAAGTTTATAATGACTTCTTTGCATAACACTTTTCTTCTCCTTTCTCATTATCAGATCACTTAATATGCTTTTATCATGAGCCCTTCCCTAGCTCTCTCTCTCCAAATTCTACTAGTATTTTAAGATCAATTTCAAATTCAACCACCCCCCCCACTAAAATTTGCAACAAACGTAAGTTCTTGTCATATTTGAATTATGATACCAATTCCCCTCCTGTTTCATTAAATTGAATATTCATATGAAGTTTATTTACTTTATCTCCCTAACATTTTAGACATTTTGACTTAAACAATTAGGCAGAATGGTAAGGATAGTAGTAGGAATTCTGGCTTGAATCCTAATACCTCTCTAACAGCCTAGTGCTGTCCATTTAGTATTTCTGATTATCCTCTTTCTGATCATAGAGTAAGACTGCACTTCCCAGCTTACTTGAAATTACACGTGATCTGTGATTTCCTTTGGCTGATAAAATGTGGGCCTTTCACTTTGAATTATATGAGTTGTCCTCACCTGACCCCTGCCATAACCCAGAGTGAAGCATCCATCAACCTGATTCCTATTCTGAAGACAACATGGAGCAGAGACACTAACAATTCAAGGTAGACATGTAGCATAAATGAGAAATAAAATGTTTTTATTAAACCACTACAATTTTAGGATTGTTTGTTACTACAGCATAACTTGCTCTATTCTGAATGCTATATAGAGACATTTCTATCATGCACAAAATAGAGATAACAATAACTTACCTTAAATGTAGCATCAAATTTTATAAGAATCAAATAAAATATATAAAATTCTATAAAATTCAGAGAAGCATTAAGAATAAAATAGGAATATCAAAAATGTCTCAACTTCTGTTTATTACTATTTCTACTGATGATCAGACATGTAGACTATTTTCTCTTATACTGTTAGCACTTTTTACCTCTTTAATTAATTGAACAGCTATTTATTGAGATGCTAAAACCAGCACCAGATAAGTACAATGAAAGAAAACTATAAACCTATATTCCTCATGAATATAGATGCAAAAGTTCTCAATAAAATATTAGCAAACTGAATTCAACAGCTCATCAAAAAGATATGATCATCTCAATACTTGCAGAAAAAGCATTTGACAAAATACATCTTTTCATTAGCTCATAGAAGGAACACATTTGCTACAGAAGGAACATACCTCAGTATAATAAAGGCCATCTATGGGACAAGGTGGTGGAGTAGAAAAACGTGAGCTCACCTCTTCCTATGAAAAAACCAAAATCACAACTAACTGCTGAACAACCATCAACAACAACAAGAAAATGCTGGAACCCACAAAAAAAGATACATCCAAAAAAGACCTACATCCAAAGACAAAGAAGAAGCCACAACAAGACGGTATGGGGGGCACAAGTGCAATAAAATCAAATCCCATACACACTAGGTGGGTGACCCACAAACTAGAAAATAATTATACCACAGAAGTTCTCCCACAGGAGTGAAAGTTCTGAGCCCCACATCAGGCTCCCCAGCCTGGGGGTCTGGCAACGGGAGGAGGAGCCCCCAGTGAATCTGGCTTTGAAGGCCAGCAGGGTTTGATCACAGGAATTCCACAGGACTGGAGGAAACAGAAACTCCACTCTTGGAAGGCACACATAAGGTCTCACATGCACCAGGACCCAGGAAATAAAAGCAGTGACCTCATAAGAGACTGAGCCAGACTTACCTGATAGTATTGGAGGGTCTACTGTGGAGGCAGGGGGCAGCTGTGGCTCACTGCAGGGACAAACACTGGCACTGGCAGTTCTGGGGAGTACTAATTGGCGTGAGCCCTCCTGGTCTGGCAACGGGAGGAGGAGCCCCCAGTGAATCTGGCTTTGAAGGCCAGCAGGGTTTGATCACAGGAATTCCACAGGACTGGAGGAAACAGAAACTCCACTCTTGGAAGGCACACATAAGGTCTCACATGCACCAGGACCCAGGAAATAAAAGCAGTGACCTCATAAGAGACTGAGCCAGACTTACCTGATAGTATTGGAGGGTCTACTGTGGAGGCAGGGGGCAGCTGTGGCTCACTGCAGGGACAAAGACACTGGCAGTGGCAGTTCTGCGGAGTACTAATTGGCGTGAGCCCTCCTGGAGGCCGCCATTTTCTTACCAAGACTTGGCCCCACCCCCCAGCCTGTAGGCTCCAGTGCTGGGATGCCTCAGGCCAAACAACCAATAGGGCAGGAACACAGCCCCATCCATCAGCAGACAGGCTGCCTCAAGTCTTCCTGAGTCCACAGCCCTCTGGACACGGCCCTTGGCATGGCCCTGTCCCCTCAGAGGGACAAGACCAAACTCCCACCAAGAAGTCTGCACAAACCTCTTAGACAGCCTCATCCACCAGGGTGCAGACAGCAGAAGCAAGAAGAACTACAACCCTGCATCCTGAGAAATGGAAATCACAATCACAGAAAGTTAGACAAAATGTGATGGCAGAGGAATATGTCCCAGATGAAGGAACAAGATAAAACCCCAGAAGAACAACTAAGTGAAGTGGAGATAGGTAATCTACCTGAAAAAGGCCATATACAACAAAGGCTACAGCTAACTTCATACTGAACTGTGAAAGGTTAAAAGATTATCCTCTAAGATCAGGAACAAGACAAGGATGCCCACTCTCACCACTCTTTTTCAACATAGTTCAGTAAGTCCCAATAAATAAAAGGAATCCAAATTGGCAAGGAAAAAGTGAAATTGTCATTATTTGCAGATGACATGATCGTATATGTATAGAAAATACTAAGGACTCAACCAGAAAACTGTTAGAGCTAATCAACAAATTTAGTAAAGTTGCAGAATATAAAATCAACATACAGAAATCAGTTGCATTTCTATACACTAACAATGAAATATCTAGAAAAGAAATAAAGAAAACAATGCCATTCATAGTAGCATAAAAACCAATAAAATACTCATAAATAAAGTTAACCAAAGAAGTAAAATATCCATACAATGAAAAATACAAGACTTTGATGAAAGAAATTAAAGAAGATACGGAGTACTAATTGGCGTGAGCCCTCCTGGAGGCCGCCATTTTCTTACCAAGACTTGGCCCCACCCCCCAGCCTGTAGGCTCCAGTGCTGGGATGCCTCAGGCCAAACAACCAATAGGGCAGGAACACAGCCCCATCCATCAGCAGACAGGCTGCCTCAAGTCTTCCTGAGTCCACAGCCCTCTGGACACGGCCCTTGGCATGGCCCTGTCCCCTCAGAGGGACAAGACCAAACTCCCACCAAGAAGTCTGCACAAACCTCTTAGACAGCCTCATCCACCAGGGTGCAGACAACAGAAGCAAGAAGAACTACAACCCTGCATCCTGAGAAATGGAAATCACAATCACAGAAAGTTAGACAAAATGTGATGGCAGAGGAATATGTCCCAGATGAAGGAACAAGATAAAACCCCAGAAGAACAACTAAGTGAAGTGGAGATAGGTAATCTACCTGAAAAAGGCCATATACAACAAAGGCTACAGCTAACTTCATACTGAACTGTGAAAGGTTAAAAGATTATCCTCTAAGATCAGGAACAAGACAAGGATGCCCACTCTCACCACTCTTTTTCAACATAGTTCAGTAAGTCCCAATAAATAAAAGGAATCCAAATTGGCAAGGAAAAAGTGAAATTGTCATTATTTGCAGATGACATGATCGTATATGTATAGAAAATACTAAGGACTCAACCAGAAAACTGTTAGAGCTAATCAACAAATTTAGTAAAGTTGCAGAATATAAAATCAACATACAGAAATCAGTTGCATTTCTATACACTAACAATGAAATATCTAGAAAAGAAATAAAGAAAACAATGCCATTCATAGTAGCATAAAAACCAATAAAATACTCATAAATAAAGTTAACCAAAGAAGTAAAATATCCATACAATGAAAAATACAAGACTTTGATGAAAGAAATTAAAGAAGATACAATTGGAAAGATCTCTCTTGTTTATGGATGGTAAGAATGTTATTAATGTGTCCATATTATCCCAAACCATCTATAGTTTCAATGCAATCCCTATCAGAATTCCAGGGGCGTTTTTACAGAAATAGAAAAAAACAATCCTACAAAACCAATAAAATACTCATAAATAAAGTTAACCAAAGAAGTAAAATATCCGTACAATGAAAAATACAAGACTTTGATGAAAGAAATTAAAGAAGATACAAACAATTGGAAAGATCTCTCTTGTTTATGGATGGTAAGAATGTTAGTCCACAGCCCTCTGGACACGGCCCTTGGCATGGCCCTGTCCCCTCAGAGGGACAAGACCAAACTCCCACCAAGAAGTCTGCACAAACCTCTTAGACAGCCTCATCCACCAGGGTGCAGACAGCAGAAGCAAGAAGAACTACAACCCTGCATCCTGAGAAATGGAAATCACAATCACAGAAAGTTAGACAAAATGTGATGGCAGAGGAATATGTCCCAGATGAAGGAACAAGATAAAACCCCAGAAGAACAACTAAGTGAAGTGGAGATAGGTAATCTACCTGAAAAAGGCCATATACAACAAAGGCTACAGCTAACTTCATACTGAACTGTGAAAGGTTAAAAGATTATCCTCTAAGATCAGGAACAAGACAAGGATGCCCACTCTCACCACTCTTATTCAACATAGTTCAGTAAGTCCCAATAAATAAAAGGAATCCAAATTGGCAAGGAAAAAGTGAAATTGTCATTATTTGCAGATGACATGATCGTATATGTATAGAAAATACTAAGGACTCAACCAAAAAACTGTTAGAGCTAATCAACAAATTTAGTAAAGTTGCAGAATATAAAATCAACATACAGAAATCAGTTGCATTTCTATACACTAACAATGAAATATCTAGAAAAGAAATAAAGAAAACAATGCCATTCATAGTAGCATAAAAACCAATAAAATACTCATAAATAAAGTTAACCAAAGAAGTAAAATATCCATACAATGAAAAATACAAGACTTTGATGAAAGAAATTAAAGAAGATACAATTGGAAAGATCTCTCTTGTTTATGGATGGTAAGAATGTTATTAATGTGTCCATATTATCCCAAATCATCTATAGTTTCAATGCAATCCCTATCAGAATTCCAGTGGCGTTTTTACAGAAATAGAAAAAAACAATCCTAAAATTTGTATAGAATCACAAAAGACCCCAAATAGCCAAAGCAATCTTGAGAAAGAAGAACAAAGCTGGAAGCACCACACTTTTTGATTTCAAATTATACTAAAAAGTATAGCAATTAAAACAGTATACTGTACCGGCATAAAAATAGACCCATACACCAACAGAACAAAATAGAGAGCCCAGAAATAAGCCTATATATATGATCAACGAATATTTAACAAGGGAGCCAAGAATACTCAATGGGGAGAGAATGGTATCTTCAATAAATGGTATTAAGAAAGCTGGATAATCGCATGCAGAAAATGAAATTGGACTCCTATATTACATTATTCACAAAAATTAATTCAAAATTGATTAAAGACCTCAACAGAAGACCTGAAACTGTAAAACTCCTAGAAAAAGAGATAGGGAAAAACCTTCATGTTGATCTTGGCACTGATTTTTTTGGATATGACATCAAAAGCACAAGCAATAAAAAAATAAAAACAAACAAATGGGACTACATCAAACTATAAATCTTCTGCACAACAAAAGAAACAATCAACAACATGAAAAGGTAGCCTTTGGGTGGATGAAAATATCTGTAAACCATACATTGGATAGAGGGTTAACTCGTACAACTCAGTAACAAAACAACAAATAATGGGCAGAGGAATGAATAGACATTTTTTCTAAAGAAGGCATACAAATGGCCAACAGGTCCATGGAAAAGATTCTCAACATCACTAATCATCAGGGAAATGTAAACCCAAACCACAATGAGATATCACCTCACACCCATTAGACTGGCTATCATCAAGAAGACAAGATTTAACAAGTGATGGTGAGGATGTGGAGAATTGTGCATTACTCAGAATGTAAGTATAAATTGGTTCAGCCACTATGGAGAAAAGAATAAAGTTTCCTAAAAAAATTAAAAATGGAACTACCATTTGACTCAGCAATCCCACTTCTGAGTATATATCCAAAGGAAATGAAATCAGGATATTGAAGAGATACCTGAACTCCCATTGCAGCATTATTCATAATAACCCAGATATGGAAACAACCTAAGTCTCCATAAATGGATAAATAAAGAAGATACATATATCTTCTCTATCTCTATCTCTATGTCTTCTTTATCTATACCTATCTATCTATATAAAATGAAATATTATTCAGCATGAGAAAGAAAGAAATCTTATTTGTGACAACACAGACCTTGAGAGCATTATGCTAAGTGAGATGAGTCAGAGAGAATGATAAATACTCTATGATAGCATGTATTGATATATGTGGAGTCTAAAAAAGCCAAACTGATAGAAACTGAGAGCAGAATAGTGGTTATCAGGGGTTGAGGGTTGGGCAAACTGGGGAGATATTCATTAAAGGGTACAAACAACAAACTTGCAGTTACAAGATGAGTGAGTTCTGGAGATCACTATAATCTAGTGATTATAGTTAACAATACTGTATTATACACCCCAAAGTTGCGAAGAGACTGGATCTTAAATGGTCTCCCAGTAAAAAAAAAGAAATGATAATTATGCAACATGAGAGGTATTAGCTGATGCTAAGGTGGTATTCATATTGCAATATATAAATGTATCAAATCAACACACTGTACACTTTAACCACACACAATCTTATATATCAATTATATCTCAATAAAAATAAATAATAAAATAAAAATTTTAAAAAGATGATAAATTTTGTATATGTAACAGTTTTTCAGAGATTCCGTTGGTATGTTTCAGAAATTTTTTTCCCTCAATACAAACTACATGAAACCAATTTAAAATAGTCTGTGGAAGTGTTACAGCTCTTTTAGAATTTGTCTAGCAGGTTTTTCGGGCCACATGGGAAACCACCTCCTTCCCCCCCCAAAATAAATACTCTGTGGAAACATGTGTGCTAATATTCATAAACAAGAATGCCTGTGTAGCAGACTTTCTACTTTATGAAAAGAGAGTGATATAAAACATCTGGCGGCACATTAGGAACATAACTCAACCCCCAGTGAGACCAAATCTGTGATATAAATATATGTTTTTCTCTACTCATGCTTTTAAAACAACATACAACCTTATGATGGGCATTTTTCAGGACTTCCATTTAGCCCAATGGTCACCATGGTAACGATATGAACACACTGATTTGTATGCACTTTCTCATCTAAGGCTGAACGACCAGAGTAGGCCACTTGGCACCTGATATTTCCAGATATAACAACACATACTCCCCACAGAGTTCGTAAAATTGCTCCTCAGTCAATCTGAATCAGTTGATCTGGTAGCCAAAAGGGCTGGTTGGTGTTGCTGAAAATCCTGATACTTCTGGCATCTTACACACCAGAGTAGACCAATTTTACCATATGTTTTTCAAAGTGGCAGGGCACTGGCTACGCCCATGGGTCTTACATGATGATTGGTTGCAAGATAGATAATTGGAAAAAATCATGGAGATGATTAAACAGGCATCTAGGTAGAAACTAAAAACATTTGAAATGTGGGTAAAAAATTAATGTTTTTATATTTTTGTCCAGATGTTGAATCTTACATAGACACAAAGTAAATTTTTCATTCATAGCAATTTTGAAGTAGAATGATAACTATTGCTTTTCTCCTTTTCACCTAAGCTGGCTCTAAAATTTACTCTCAGGAAGAGAGTAGAGATTTTTATGAGGGAAATTGGCTAATATTAGCTGATCAGTACATATTAGTTTAATGAATTAATATAAAACTAATGCCAGTTAGTATTTTTAACAGGGAGTCCCGATAGAAATTCAAAAAAGAATATTTATAATTTTATAATTTGTAAAGTATAATCACAAGAATTTAATTTTTAGTCTAGTTAGAAAGTTTATGATTACCCTCAGTTTTATAGATGAATAAATATGAGGTTATGCAACTCAAAGACACATAGCAGGTAAGTGGCAGAATAGAATTCAGTATAAGGTTTTCTAATGGTAACTCTCACATCTTTTATAATTCAATATGGTGCCCAAAATAGTAGATGAGTTCAAAATAATGCTAAGGTAAACTATGAGGTGAAGTTTTATTTATTTATTTTACTGCTGTTTCTGTAGACTTTAGAAGAGTTTGAATAATATTTAAGGTCCCAAATGTCAAAAACAAAATTGTAATGATTTAAGAAGAAAATATAGGAAACTGTCTTTTACCCACGGATAGAAAAGAAGCCTTTACATTAAAAAACACACAAAAAAAACAAACCACAGTGCTTCCCTGGTGGCGCAGTGGTTGAGAATCTGCCTGCCAATGCAGGGGACATGGGTTCCAGCCCTGGTCTGGGAAGATCCCACATGCCGCGGAGCAACTAGGCCCATGAGCCACAACTACTGAGCCTGCACGTCTGGAACCTGTGCTCTGCAACATGAGAGGCCGCAACAGTGAGAGGACCATGCACCATGATGAAGAGTGGCCACCGCTCGCCGCAACTAGAGAAAGCCCTCGCACAGAAACGAAGACCCAACACAGCCAAAAATAAATAAATAAAATTTTTTAAAAAGAACAAACCACAAGTAAAGGATTTTAACTTCATTGCATTAAAATTAAAATTTTATTTATTACAAAGGACCCACAAATAAATTCAAAAGTTGAGTCAAAGACTGAAAGAAGTTATTTGCAATGCATACAACCAAGAAGAATTGTTATTCTGAATTTTTAGGGAAAGTTTACAACTGAATAACCCAACAGAAAAATGAACAAAGGAACAGGAATATGAAACTATGGTCAACTTTGCTAGAAATGCAAATTAAATAACAGGAGGAAATGCAGATTTAACCAATAAAATGCAATTTCACGCAGGTTACTTTGGTAGAGTCATCACCCTTGAGAGAAGCATTGACCCAGAAACAGCGACTTTGAAGGCAGCCAGATCAAGACAACATTTCAGAGACAGAGCCAAGGGAAATAAATGCACTCACTTCACTCCCCTACCTCATTCTGATCTCCTGCCAAAGCTCCCTATTGGCTTAAATGAACCAGAAACTAGAGAGATATGGACATTTATTTATTACAAAGGACCCACAAATAAATTCAAAAGTTGAGTCAAAGACTGAAAGAAGTTATTTGCAATGCATACAACCAAGAAGAATTGTTATTCTGAATTTTTAGGGAAAGTTTACAACTGAATAACCCAACAGAAAAATGAACAAAGGAACAGGAATATGAAACTACGGTCAACTTTGCTAGAAATGCAAATTAAATAACAGGAGGAAATGCAGATTTAACCAATAAAATGCAATTTCACGCAGGTTACTTTGGTAGAGTCATCACCCTTGAGAGAAGCATTGACCCAGAAACTGACTTTGAAGGCAGCCAGATCAAGACAACATTTCAGAGAGAGAGCCAAGGGAAATAAATGCACTCACTTCACTCCCCTACCTCATTCTGATCTCCTGCCAAAGCTCCCTATTGGCTTAAATGAACCAGAAACTAGAGAGATATGGACATGTGGATATAGTCCATATGGCCAGACTGCCAGCACAGGTAGCAGATGAGGCAGGGTAGAGAGTGTATCTGGAAGGATGGATCAAAGATATTTGACACAGAGGCTCTGATGTTTGGTGCCCCTCCCAAATGACAAATGTCTACAGTTATTAAATGTTAAAAAATGTATAATGCACATACATGACAAAACAATTTTTAACTAGGAAATGGAAAACTTCTTTTACATTATTATTTTTAAAAGTCTAGTTTTAAACACTATATTAAAATTCCTCTTTTGATTCAAGTGCATAAATTATCTTTCTACTGGGAACATACTTTACAAAACAACCTATTCTCAAAATTAGATTACAGGGCTTCCCTGGCGGCGCAGTGGTTGCGCGTCCGCCTGCCGATGCAGGGGAACCGGGTTCGCGCCCCGGTCTGGGAGGATCCCACATGCCGTGGAGCGGCTGGGCCCGTGAGCCATGGCCGCTGGGCCTGCGCGTCCGGAGCCTGTGCTCCGCAACGGGAGACGCCGCAGCAGGGGGAGGCCCGCATACCAAAAAAAAAAAAAAAAAAAAAAAAATTAGATTACAAAAATAGAGCATTTTAGTCTATAATACCAATTTCAAATAGTACTATTTTTTGATGCTTTACAAAGAGTCCTCGAGAGATCAATTTTAAAAAATAATTTCCTAGAAACAGTATAGAGTAGAGAAGTATATTTATTCTCACTGTTCTACAAGATTTTTTTATGTTCTTTGAGGCATACCTTGGAGATATTGCAGGTTTGTTCCAAACCACTGCAATAAAGTGAGTATTGCAATAAAGCAAGTCATGAATTTTTTGGTTTCCCAGTGCCTTTAAAAGTTATGTTTATACTATACTGTAATCTATTAAGTGTGTAATAGCATTATGTCTAAAAAGATGTACATACCTTAATTAAAAAATAACGCTGTTAGAAAAATGGCACTGATAGACTTGCTCTGTGTAGGGTTGCCACAAACCTTCACTTTGTAAAAAATGCAGTATCTGTGAAGCGCACTAAAATGAAGTATGACTGTAATTTATTTTCATTTTACATTGATTGCTTTTGGCCTCTGCAAGTAATCATCTAAAATGTGAGAGTTCATTTTACTCACTTGACTGCTCTTTAATTATACCCTTATGGCACTAAAGGAGCATCTACACAGCCTAGTTCTCTCTTGATTTAGATGGAAGTACATAAACTGAAATTCAGTGAAAGTATCTCTAACAGCTTTCAACTGAGTTTGAAAATGCTTTTCTTTCCAGTATGAGCCAGGTGGTATCTAAATCAGTTAAGGTAACCCAAATGAAACAAACTTTTAGTTCTTAGTAGTCTAATGAAATTCAACAATTCATCCAACGCATATTTTGAGTATCTTCTAAGTGTTCTAGATGTTTGAGCTACATCACTGAATTATAGAGAAAGATTTCTGTGCTCCTGAGGCTACCATTCTGGCAGTGGAGACAAGCAATATGTAATAAACATAATAAATATATGAATTGCATAGTATGTTAGAAATGGATATATGCTACAGAGAATGGAAAAAGTAGAAGAGATAAGAGGGACTGGGTTGTGGGGCATATTGCAGAGTTAGGATTAGCTTCATTGAGAAGGTAATATTTATATCAAGATGTGAAGTAAGTGTGGGAGGTGACCAAGCTGGAGGAAGAGCTTTCCAGAGAGAAAAGCCATATTCTATATATATGACAGAGAGTGTGCATGTCCTAAAATTAAAGGACAAGTGTTACTTAGCTGGTATATCATCTTTTTCACTTAACCTCTTCTTTATTACATCTAAAACATCATACTTCCTCACCAAGAATTCTGGTTCTCAAGTACAGTGGAGATGATCGAATAAGAATAGTCTCATAATTACCCATTTGCTTTACCTCTTATTCCATATGTAATACCAATACTATTACCACCAATTATGATTACTGAAAATAGTTAGGAAATTTTTTTGGTTGTTCCCATTTCCTCTATTTTCTTGTGGCTTTTAGCATTGTATGTTGCATATAAGAGCATATAGCCATTACATACTATATTCTCTCCCTTCTATTTACATTCAGTATCAATTCTATAAGTGTATATTTGATGCTCACCACCAGTCTTATACTGATGTATCTCTATACGTATTGATTTTCAGAAGTTTGTTATTTAATTCCTCAGAAAGGGAACATGGCAAGAGCATTTCCTGAGTTCTTATATGCTGATAACACACGTGCTATCTACACTTGAAAGTTTTGCTGGATATAAAGTCCTTTCCTAAAATATATTAATCCAATCTGTTGTGGTATAAAGTACTAGTGTCAAATAGTTTGAAGGTAATCTAATATTATTTCTCATTTACTATTTTTTGTCTAGGCACCCAAATACTTTATTTTTAGGGTCCATACTAAAGAAGCATCTTTCTGTTGATGGTTCTAGGTAGATATTCGTAGGTACACAGTATACTCTTTCAAATTGTAGTTACAGATATCTTATTTTTAATTCATAAAAGTTTTCTTGAATTATAGTTTATCATATTTTTTTCCCTTGCTTTGGCATTTTCTTCAGAAATGCATATTATTTGTGTGTTGGATTTTCTTTGTCTATCTTCAGTATTGGTTTTTTCCTCAAATTATTTTCATCTCATTTTCTTATGTGTTACCCCTTTTTATTTTTTATTTATATTAAGACATTATTTACTGTGTTTATTCATTTTTGTCCATTGTATTTTTTAGTCCAGTGTTAATTTCTAAAATTATTTCCCCCCTTATTTCTAATTCTTGAGTTCTGTCTTCTCATTTCTGAGTTTTTCTAATTCTGATTTATGTGGCTCTTTATATCACATCATTTTATTAACATATGTTTGTTTGTTTTGAAATAGTAAGTTACAGTTTAAATCTGTTTTATGGGATGCCTAGCTGGTATGCTTTAGTTGTCTATGGGAATACTATTTTGCTCTATATTCTTTTGTTTTATAGTAATTTTGTGTGGAATTTGTTCCCAATACAGTATATACTGGTCAATTTTATTTGCAACTAGTTTTCTTGGACTTTTAGAAGGCAGAATTCAGGATATCTTTTCTAGTTTAACAGGCCCCACCCCCTTTTCTATTGTATTCACATAGTGTGCGAGAGTATGGGTGATTTGCTTTCTGAGGTTTTCTAGCTCTGTCTCCCTCTTAATTTTTATTCTGACCTCTCTGTCCTTTGTCTCCATTGACCATACCCTTTTCAATTTTAATTCCACTCCCACCAATTTCTCTTCAATGTTGAGCCCTCTCTTGGAAGAGAGTCCTGCTCAGTGTAAAGAGTTCACAGGAGCTACTGATCAATTTCTTTAGACTTTCCCCTGGATCCCTCGTGTGTCTCTACTCTTAAAGTGGTCAAAATCCTTGTTAGCTTTAGATGTTGTTCTCAAGTTGGCACCCCCTGCTTTTCAGTGAGTACCTGGGTTATTTAGGATTCTATATTCTTTAGGTCACTCCATTTTTCAGTCACTCCATTTGTGCTTCTTCCTTCAGAAATTATGACACTAGGAAGTTCTAGAAATTGGTGAATTTTTTGGTCACAAACTTGTACTTTGGGGTTAGAGGGAGTACTATTTTTGTTATCCATAGGTTTTTAGTTTTATTATCTAGTTGCTCTATCTAAGGGGATTGGGAAGTTACCTAAACCATACTTCTTCTACTGCCTTCCTAGAATCTCCCTCATCTTGCCTCTTATGATTAAAATACATCTGTTTAAGTTTTCATCTCATGGAAGACTTGAAAACATTATCTCAAAACATTATCTCATTTTTCCCATGGACTCCTGGAGTCCATAAATTTCCATAAGCATTCTCATGACAATTATCCAAGAACAACCTCTAAGATGATGAGCTGTCCTGTTTAGAGGATCACTTTCAGTAATTTTTCTTAGCTGAATTCTTGCTATAACTCAGACCTTTTGAAAGCTGTTTGGAACCTGAGATATCAATGCCAAGTATTCCTCTGGGGCCGGGAGCGGCAACTTTTCCATCATACACCCAGAATCATCATCTTTCTCAAAACTTCTGCCTTTCAATAGAAAAACATGATCATTAGTTTTAGAATGATTTTCCTTTCAGTGGTTATCACCGATCCCATCTGGACCTGAATAAGCTAAAAATATTTTGGGAGTTGGCATATTTCCACATCTTTTAATGGGCCATATGCCAGGGTTTCATTTTCAAGTTCCCCAAAATCACATGAGAAGTGAGATTTTGATGTTATTAATATAGCTTTTTAAAGATAATCAATGAATCATCATATTCAGCCAATTATTCACTTTTATATTACCCTCACAGTATTTGCTCATGATGTTATTTTTGGGGGCCAATCAGTCCCAGTGACTGACTTGTCTAAGATATAGACAGTCTTATTAATGAGTCATTGCCTAACACCCTGCATGATTCAAGAATATCTTAAAACAACAGTTATCAGGATTTCCAAATCCAGGAAGAAGATTAAAGGACATTCTTTAAATAGATATAATCAGTACTACAGCACCTAATTAAACAGATTTCTATTAGGGGGTGAAAATGTCATTAAATTGGCTGTGTGCTGCTGTGATTAGTTATTCAAGTAAACCTGTGAAGCCAAATGAAAGTTCAAGCAGTCATAAGCTTTCTAATAATGCATCTATTCTAGAATTTTTTCCCAGAAATCAACATCAGTTTTGTTAGGCAGTATTCAGAATCCATTACATTCTACTTTCTTGAAAACTCAGAAAACATCAGCACCATTATCCTTTCCATTCCTTTTTCACAATTCTGGCTAGTTAGATTTTGTCAGAGTATACCAGAAGCAATTCCTTCAGAAGTGACATGGTTCAAATCTTCAGTCCATTCTCAAATGAGGGGAAACACGGCACCCTCACACACTGTTGGTGTGATGAAATCTATTACAAGTATTCTGAAGGGTAATTTGGAATTAGATACTAAGAAGTCTAAAAAAGAATATTCTCTTTAATTTATTAATCCCACTTCCAGGAATATATATATTCTAAAGAAACAATGAGAGCTGTACACAAAAGTTTCTGTGAAAAATATGTTCACTGAAGCACTTTTAGAATAGGGGGATCCTAGAAACAACCATGTTCCACCACCATTAGAAGAATGGATAATGAAGTATGCAACAGCTACATAGATGGTGGAAAACCATACAGCCAATAAAATATGCTTGGGAATACTCAGAACTAGGAAATGATTAGTGCATTTAATTTTTTAAAAAGCAAGTTGAAATTGGTATATAAATTATGAATTTAAATTTGTTTTATGCACATGGACACTGCAAGTATCTGTGTGTGCAGAGAGAGAGAGAACACAGAGACAGAGAGAGAAAGACAAAGAGAGACACAGAAAGAATTTTAGACACCAACATCAGGCTATCAGAAATTATTCATTCTTATATTTCTCTAATTTTAATTTAATGTCCTTCAATCCCCTAACTCACTCACTGTCATTCTTAGGGCCTCCTTCTACCTCAAAGAAACTTAAAAAAATATTGGATTTAAGTAGTTAAGGAGACAGATGCAGGGACCAAGTTATTAATCCATGATATTTATAATTTTTTCAATGCTCCTAAGCTACAGGATATGCCTATCAAGTATGGTCCCTACCATTTGTCTCTTAGACACTAATGCTTCTGGAAGCTGCAGGGATGTTTCTCACAGCAGTCCTGCACACTGGCACATATTTGGAACCCTATAACTATTTCCCAATCTGAAGATCTCATTTTTCATTGTTCCCTAGTCCAGGACAAAGCACTAAATTTTCCTTGGCTCTTTGCTTCTAACGCTGTCTCTCAAATTTCTTCCCTTCAGAGACACATTGAATCCTCATAAAGGGAATTAAGCCCCAAAACTCTTGATTTTCACAATGGTTGGGAGGAAGTAATAAGGAATCGAATTTTCTTTCCTATTGGTGGAAGTGGGGAAAGAGATGTTAGTACATACTTATTTCTTAATTACTCATCCTATTACATAAACAAAGCAGAAAAAAATTTAAGACTGAGATGATATATAACAGAACAGTGTTCATCACTGGGTACAAGGATAGTGAGTGGAGTTTTTGTTTGTTTATTTGGGTTTGGTTTTTACTTCTAGCTATTTTCCTATTTTTCTATAATGAGCACATAGAACTAGATAAAAAAAAATTTAAGACTGAGATGATATATAACAGAACAGTGTTCATCACTGGGTACAAGGATAGTGAGTGAGTGGAGTTTTTGTTTATTTGGGTTTGGTTTTTACTTCTAGCTATTTTCCTATTTTTATATAATGAGCACATAGAACTAGATAAAAATTATAATCAGAAAAATAAACATTTCGTATTAAAAGGAAAAAAACCCTATCCTAAAATAGACTGATAGTTGCCCTCACTGAGAAGAATCAACAGGTATATTGGTATAAGAATATGCTAAATGTTTGTATTATTCAAGAATTATTGATGAACAACCAATGTGACAAAACTAAATGGATCAGTGAATGTAGAATCCCAGACATTTTATGTGGGCAGAGAGAAAGAATATGTAGAACTACAGAATACATGAGCTGAGATTGAGAAGATCCATAATGTAGGGATGAGGATGAAGAGACAAGATGCTTTGAAGTAAACCGGTCTTTGGTTCTCTTGTGGAAAGCCTACCTGTGAAACCTTACAAGATAAACAGCAAGAAAGGAAAAGAAAGTTGCTTGGAAGCAGAGAAGCTTCTGTTGGCATTTTGTCCAGGGCTATAACCTGGAAAGGAAGAAACATTCAAATAATTACTAGACAACAGATTCTGTGCTACCACAGTTTACCCTAACATTCAGTTGGTAACATATTAATCTCCATAGGACTTTCCTTCAAAATATGTCTCATGAATCATCTTAATTAAGGTTTTTATTAATACCTTTCTTAACCACTCACTAGTACAGCCAATGATTTTGAAGGCCTTGCACCCTTTTAAAGAGACAGTAGCCAGATAAGAGAACAGAGAGTAGAGAGTAAAGGGGAAAGATGATTTAGATGTGCTGGAAAGGATGGGTGTTTCAGAAGACCGAGAAATGCAGAATAAGAAACGTTTTTCCCCTAGTTCTACCAACAGTAAGGGGCCACAGCAGGTTTTGAGCAAAGGAATAGCAATGTCAAAATATGTTTCCCAGTAACATGAATTTAGCAGCAGGAAAAAATAGGTGGGGAAAATACTGGGGCAAAAGTGAAACAAAGGAAAACACAGTTAAGTGGATATAATGATGTTGGTTTCCAAGAAGAAATAAGGACCAGGGCTTTCATTCCAACCAACTATACATCCTCTCATTTTGGTGAATTTAGCATTACATTTAATACCCTGGTTTTTAAGTTTGTAGTTTGCTCATTTCTAACTATTCCTTCTTCCACCACCTCTCTACTACCTGCTCACTTGGTCATATTCTAGATTTTGTCATTACAAAAAGTGATATCACTGTAAAAGGGTCATCTGTCACCTCATTGTTCAGCAAGATTGATTACATTTCTCTGGCTGGACAAGTGGGAGTCCTTCCATCCTTCCCCACTCCATGTGTGTCCCTTCTGAAGGTACAGTGGCTAACTCTCCTTGGTGAAGGAAGACTATTCTCCCATAAGAATCATTGATCAGCATGCTGCCATGTAGGAAAAAGCATGTCAGATCAAGAACTCAATCCCTCTCAGTACTATTTTGTTTTGTTCTGCTTTGTTTCTTCTTAAATGAGCTCATAATAAGAGAATGCAGACTTTTGACTCTCACTTTCCATGACTCAACTTTTCCTTGGTGTTTATAACCAATTCTTTTCATTTTGGAGTATAAATTCAAAGAAAAGGGCTTCAAGACCACAATAAGCTCTCTGGTCATCAGCTTTTATAATTAGTTCCTCAGAGATGTGGCTGCATCTTTGTCAGTGATAAGTAGATCAAAAGTCCCTTATTTTAATTATAGTTGATACAAGGAAGTATTTTTTTTCCTGAAGTTGTATGAATTGAATTCTGATCACTCAGAGTATGGGTAAATGACTTAAGTCTTCCCATCTAGGTTTAAAATTCTATATTTTCTGTTCTTAAAATGTTTCTCTATCAAGTAAACATATTTAAAAGACATATTTTGTTACATGCATGTCAAGACAGACCATGAGTCAAATCTAAATTTCCTTTTAGACTAATACTATAAATCAATAACCTCTGTTGATAAGAACTTGTAAGGAATATGAAATGTTAAAAAAATTCTTCATTATAAATGGCAATTGCCATCCTATTTGAGAAGTGATTGAGGTTCCTTGGATGTGTTTCTTTTATTAATATGTAAGATGAAAATAAATATATTTTAAATTAGAGTGCATTTTCTATAGGAAGTCATCACTATTCATGGGAAATGGGAGAATCTTCTTCAAAATTTTTAAGCTATTTCTTTGTCTAAAATCATAAAAAGTTTGGATGACAAATTTCAGATTAGAAAAAGCAATGTATAATTTCAGGGCAGGCTCAAGTGGCCACTCCAATTTACCTTTTTAGTTTGCATTTACCTTAGTAGAATATGCCCTCTAACTTTTCTCAACCTTTATAAAACTCTTCAATGTCTGATTTATACAATCCACAAATCATTTTACTGTTTTATTTTGTTTTAATATGTGTGTTTCATTTTTGTCTAGATGATAACCTCTTAAGGATAAACACGATTTCTCTTTGTTTTTAAATTTTTCTTTAGGACTCAGCACTACACCTGGAACATGGTAGGTGCTGAATAAATATAATAGCTAATCTTCCTAACACAATTTTTAGTGATTAGGTGAGTTTTTCCCAAACCTATATATATTAGAACCACTTGGGTAATGTAAAACAAAATCCAGGTCCTACTCAGGTTTCCTGAATCTGTGAGTAATAGGGCTAAGGAGTTGTTAGATACTGATGTAATCTATCTACTGCACTGAGCACTGCTCAGTGCTCTATTAGTTATTTTATTTAAAATACTCTCAACAATCAATTTAAATTACTCTCAAAAATCCTATAAAGTTGATGTTAACAGCTATGTTATACTAATAATAATAATAATAATAATAAACAATAATGTTAACCAAAATTTCAGAAACAGAGATCTGATTGAAATAAAGAGGTGTTTCTTTGTGGTTTGTTAGGACTGCAGCCTGGAAGATACAGATTCAAGAAGCGCTTGAATTGTGTTCCCCTGGACTACAAAATGGGGGAGGCTTATAAAGGCCAAAATTGCAAGGCCACAGTCAGTTACATGAGTTGTGTATCAAGAATTATCACTAGAGCTGGCAAAAAGTAAGGGTGATTGTTAAGCAAGAAGTGGCTGGGGTCTGAAATGATTGCATAGTTACAAGGGGGAAAAACCTTAAGATACAAGGTTACAGCTAGCAGATATTGTTCTGAAAACAGCTTGTGTCCTTGGGGTAGGTATAGATTAAGATTAACTTGAACTTTCTCAGTGGTGCAAGGATGTGTCTGAGGCCAGGTCCTCAAGGGCCACCAGACTCGATTTGTGTGTGCCTGAACAGTGATTAATCCATTCTAATTTCAATTTGTCATCAGTAATGATAACAGCTAACATTTGCTATGTGCTTATTCTATACCAAAGTTTAAGTGTCTTTCACTCATTAACTGATAAGAGGACAAAAGGAGTTAAGTGACTTCCTGAGATCTGGAAGCTAGCACATGGAACAGGCTGGATTTGAACTCATGTTTTCAACAGCAAAACTTTTTTCACTGCATCATGATGTCTTCCAGCAAAAAATTTATTTGCTGACTTACAGCAAAATGCAACATTCTCACATTACTTAAAAGCACCCTAATCACACTTCTCCCATTCTCTCTATGGTTTTTGTTTTCTGAGATTTCTATTCAGGGGAGGCTAGTCTGCCCAAAGTTTCCTCAGCCAATCTCTAAGTTATCTTCAAGGCTATTTTACAACCAGAAACCATAACTGTCTCAGATTTCTCTATTTACCAAAATGATTGAGGCCAATAACCTGGATTACTAGTCTACACAGGCCAGATATAGAGAATATAGGAGTAGTCCCTCTGCGAGACAAAAAAAATATTAATAAGTAACTCAGAGAATATAATAAAATTACCTTCCATTATAGAAGCCTAGCCACTGACCCTATTCTTAACAATTGCTTTTTTCCCAATACTTATCAAAGTTCATCTTACAGAAAGTTCAGTATTTTATGATCTTTCCGATTTTCTTATCAGTCCCATTTCAGCTGTGCTGTGTAAACAAATTTAGGCTCTCCCTGATATCTGATGAGACTTTCATTTTACTTTTTAAAATCATTAAGACTGGAATCATAGTCACCATCCAATCTTCTCTACCTACTCCTCAAAACCCCTGCCACAAAACAAAATCCAGGGGTTCTCACTGAAGCTGGATTCACTTACATGCTAAGAAATAAGGTGTATAAATGCTGTGTCAAAGTTAGCAGTTCTGTACTTGACAGGATGCCACATACAAGCTAAAATGTCCAGATAAAGCACATGATGGAAAAGACTTGGGAATTTGGAGTGGAACGCCTTGGGTTGTGGAACTGTTTCTGGCTTTTACCAATTTGTTCAAAAAAGTCACCATTCTGAGCCTCAGTTTTCTTATTTGCAAAATGTAAATAATAATATGTATGTGGTAAGGTTGTGGTGAAGACTAATGAGATAATATATGCCTCACTGCCTCCCATCCCACCCAACAGGGACTAGCACGCTGGTCTCGGTGTGCATTTCCTTCCAGCCCACTGATGAGCCTTGCCTCTGTAGGGAAGTGGGGACAAAGTGTGAAGCTGCACTTAACCTTGCGCCTACACTAAGTCAACACTGGGCAGTCTCTGCCACTCATGCTGACTGACACATGCTCCTCAGGATTCCCATCAAGTTAACTCAGAGTTCTAAGACTTCAGACACAAACTAGAAATCCTGTACAAGCGATATCATGCAATGGGGAGAAGAAAGAGAAAAGCAATGTGAGATTTATGTAATAAATGTGTGTGGGCAGAGAGGTGAGGCAGGCACCATCTTAAAGTAATAAAATCTTAAGGATATGGTTTTTATATCTCACTAATATCCTTCATTGATTGTCCAGACATCAGCCTTATTTTTTTTTAATAAATAAGAATGAGGAAAGCATAATTTGTCCATGCAAAGTGCCCCCAAATGCTCTATTTCCATTGAAAGAGTGGTGTACAGAGATGAAGAAACACAGGTACCTCTAGATCTTGGAATATCATATACTAAGAGTGCCAACAATTATTCAAAAAGTATAGCAGAATTTTATGAAACTTTTCACACCTGTTTCTCATTTGATCCTCTCAACAACTCTCTGAGATAGACAAGGAAGATATCATTGTTGTCCCCACTGTATAAATGAGAAAACTGTGACACTTATCCACTATGTCATGCTGCATAATAACCCCCAAATTTCAGTGGGTTACAAAGACAAGTGTCTACTTCTCACTCATGTACAGGGTAGTTGTGAATTACCTTGGCTGTGTTTCATATCTCCTTTATTCTAGGACTGAGGCTGAAGTAGCAGCTCTCTCATTTGCATGGCAGAGGTGAAAGGGAAATGGTGGAACCACATATAGTTCTTAGAGCTTTGGCTGAGACTTAGCATACAACACTCTATTCACATTTCTTTGGCTAAAGCAAGTCACATGTTCAAGCCTACTTTTAGAAGTAGAGGGACTATAATCCTTTTATAGGGAACAGAGGGAAAAACAGGACAACATGCACAGAGAGAAAGTATTAGAGGTGAAATTAAAACTGAGATTTTTCTGATCCTTAAGTGCAGTACTATTAGACCTAGCATACTCCAGTGGTGAATGGACATAGTCAACACTGAAAACTAATCTACTGAATGAGTTAATGAAAGAAAGAAAAACAGGATGAATGAGTGTTATCCATGTGGTTTCCCCTTCTTTGTGTGAGAATTCTAGTGGATAATTATTGAGACTTTTGATTGCCAGATATCTTAGATGTCTCCACACATCTCATAACCATGTAGGATTGAGCCCAGGAGACTAGAACACCAGAAATATACCAACACAGTCTAAAAGAAATGCCATAACAGGAGAGTTTCTCTACAAGATAATAAACACTGCTACACTTCAAGAGCAGTCTTTGAATAAAAGCTAAATATTAACAATTCTTACCAGCAGAACATTGAGAAGATGGACATGAGGTTCATCATGATTAAAGGTTCTGATTCTTTCACAAATACACTCATACAAATGAGTGAAAGACTTGATTTATAAAGTAGAGTGTCAAGAAGATGCACCTGTGCAGGTTGGAATTCACAGCTTGTTATTTCAATTCAGCTTTTCCCCCAATTAGACTGCCAACTTCCTTCTTAGTCATTCAACAAGTATTTACTGTGAGCCAATTATATGCCAGAAATGATTTAAGGTACAAGAGATATACATTTTAAAAGGAATAAACATTTCCTCTTCACATGAACTTTCTTTTCTAGTGTAATAAACAATGATTTCTCTGACTGCATATATAATAAAATAAAATATATGGAAAGTCAGATCGTCATAAATTCTACAGAAAAAAAAAAAAGGAGTAAGAAATCCCAGGGGAAGAGATTGGTAGGGCGAACTGTAATTTAATAGAATGGTCATGGAAGGATTTGAGAAGATGACCCTTGAACAAAGGCCAGAATGCATTGAGGAAGAAAACCATGTAGATCTGGGTAAGAGTGTTCCAAGCAGAGGAAACAGAGAGTATTCAGCAGGTCTAAGAAAAAATGAGCAGCCAGTGTGGCTGGACCTGAGTCAATCAAAAGAGGATAAAAGGAAGAAATTAGTTCAGAAGGGTAACTACTGTAACCCATGCTTTGTAACTAATGCAAAAGATGGCGTTCGGTAAAAGTTTGTTGACTGAGATAAGGCATTAATAAACATTAGTTAGATTTGAACAGTGGAGATAAGGTAGATGAAGAAATTCTGCATAACTTGGAATGTCTGTGGAGTTTTACAGTGTGTGAATCCTACCTTATGATGCCAGATGCTGTTCAGCTCTGCATGGCAAAAGGATATGAGCATAAATCATCACTGACTCATGGACCCAGCTCATTTCACCTCCAGTGCTCGCCTTAAGTTACAATGACCTTTCCTGACCCCTTGTAAGGGCAGCACAGTGGGGACCACATTTCCTGGATAGTGCACCGTGAATAGGGTGGTAAGCCAGTACTGTTTCTTGTCCCTGGGAGTGAAAGGGAAAGTGAAGCCAAAGAACAACGATTTAATGTCACATTTTTCTTCCCTCAATCAAGAAATGTACCTGAAAATCACCATGAAACTTCCTATTTTTAACAGGTAGTCTTTGCAAAGTGATTTTGGTCTTTTTCAGAGAGTCAAGGACTTTTTAAAGACATTAAAGAATTTATTACTTTTACTCATGTAGAATAAAAGATAATACAGAAATATAGGGATCATGGAATCCTGAAGTATTTCCTTTAGAAACATCCTGGTTGGAAAAGGAGTTTCTATTTTTAAAAGGGAGATGAGACTAGGTTATCTTAAATCCTTTTTAACACAAAGTTTGTATAATATTAATCCACTAATTTGGAAAAATTCAAATACTGTTTTTTTTTTTTTTTTTTTTTTTTTGCGGT
>NC_041233.1:48773813-48796142 GCF_002837175.3 Physeter macrocephalus
GGCAGGCGGACTCTCAACCACTGCGCCACCAGGGAAGCCCCCAAATACTGTTTTGATTGAGGTAGAAATTTAGCCAAATGCCTTTACACTGTTCCCAACTGCTATGGACTGAACTGTATCCCCAAATTCATATACTGACACTCAAACCCCCGAGGCAACTGTATGTGGAGAGAAAGTCTTTAGGAGGTAATTAAGGTTAAGTGAGGTTATAAGGGTAGGGCCAAAATTTCATAGGTCTGTGGCCTTATAAGAAAGAGAGAGAGCTTTCTCTTTCTCTCTCTCTGCCATGTGAGGACACAGTGAAAGGGCGACCAGTAGCAAGCCAGAAAGACAGCCATTACAGACACTGGCTCTGCTGGTATCCTAATCTTGGATTTGCTGTCCCCAGAACTGTGAGAAAATAAGTTTCACTTGTTTAAGCCACTCAACCTGTGGGATTTGGTTATGGCAACCTGAGCAGATTAAGACACCAACCTGCCCACCTTTCTAGAAATGATGTTTATTCCTGAAGGAAAAATTGATTCATATCTCAGTCTTGTTTGGGAGATAAATTCTGAAAATTTATATGACAGTCAAATATATGTGAGAGTTTAAGATCTTGTCTTAGACTGCCAATGTCTCACTGGTATGGACTGTGCCTACTGGTCCACCACCAGCACATGGGGTGAATGGAAAAATGCATGCAAAGAATCTGCTCTCTGGTGAGACTCTGGGAAAGAAGGAAAATACTGAACAATATGTTGCCTTGCAGTACCCATGTGAAATGAAAGCCTTACTGTCTTTAGCACCCACCTCTGTGCTCATTATATGTCAGGATACCAAGCAGTGGAAAACTCATTTGTGCTTTTTATTTTTCTAATTTAAAATTACTGGCTTGATACTAGCTCACTCAGTCTCAAGATTCTGTCTCGAGATCAATAAAAGCAATCACTTTTTTTTTTTTAACATCTTTATTGGAGTATAATTGCTTTACAATGGTGGGTTAGTTTCTGCTGTATAACAAAGTGAATCTGCTATACATATACATACATATTCTCTATGTCTGCATCTTTATTCCTGTCCTGCCCCTAGGTTCTTCAGAACCATTTTTTTTTCTTTTTTAGATTTAATATATATGTGTTAACATACGGTATTTGTATTCCTCTTTCTGACCTACTTCCCTCTGTATGACACTCTAGGTCCATCCACCTCACTACAAATAACTCAATTTCATTTCTTTTTATGGCTGAGTAATATTCCATTGTATATATGTGCCACATCTTCTTTGTCCATTCACCTGTTGATGGTCACTTATGTTGCTTCCATGTCCTGACTATTGTAAATAGAGCTGCAATGAACATTTTGGTACATGACTCTTTTTGATTTATGGTTTTCTCAGGGTATATATCCAGTAGTGGGATTGTTGGGTCGTATGGTAATTCTATTTTTAGTTTCTTAAGGAACCTCCATACTGTTCTCCATAGTGGCTGTATCAATTTACATTCCCACCAACAGTGCAAGAGTGTTCCCTTTTCTCCACATCCTCTCCAGCATTTATTGTTTGTAGATTTTTTGATGATGGCCATTCTGACTGGTGTGAGGTGACACCTTATTGTAGTTTTGATTTGCATTTCTCTAATGATTAGTGCTATTAAGCATCCTTTCATGGGTTTGTGGGCAATCTGTATATCTTCTTTGGAGAAATTTCAGTTTAGGTCTTCTACCCATTTTTGGATTGGGTTGTTTGTTTTTTTGATATTGAGCTGCATGAGCTGCTTGTATATTGTGGAGATTAATCCTTTGTCAGTTGAAAAGCAATCACGTTTTAATGTCTTTGTAGACTTAGGTACCTGAGATTTAGCAATACCCTCAAATATATGTCAGCACATAAAAAAGAAAAAAAAAGTTTATTGCACACAAGAAATTCTAAGGACATAAAAAAGTACCAATTCTTACCCCTAGATGTTTTTAAAGCCATTCCCATGAGACTAAGACATTCTTATTATTAGTACAAGGCAGATTACCCAAACTTCCATTTTTCCTTTCAGTTAGTTTGACCTTGTAAGTCATAAAATGTTACAACTCTTATTAAAAGAGAAAGAAAAAAATCATTAAAAATACCTTAGGCCTCTTCTCTGACCAGTTGGTGAGAGTCCTGGCAGAGTGGAGGTAATGCTGGCACTAGGAAAGGGAACCCTTCTACGCTGTTGGTGGGTATGTAAGTTGGTGAAGCCACTGTGGAAAACAGTATGGAGGTTCCTCAGAAAACTAAAAATAGTTATCATATGATCCAGCAATCCCACTCCTGGGCACATATCCAGAGAAAACTCTATTTCGAAAAGATACATGCACCCCTATGTTAATAGCAGCACTATTTACAATAGCCAGGACATGGAAGCAACCTAAATGTTCATCAACAGGTGAATGGATAAAGAAGATGTGGTACATATATACAATGGAATGTTACTCAGCCATAAAAAAGAGCAAAATAATGCCATGTGCAACAACATGAATGCAACTAGAGATTATCATACTAAGTGAAGTCAGTCAGAAAGAGAAAGACAAATACCATATGATATCACTTATATGTGGAATCTAAAATATGATACAAATGAACCTATCTATGAAACAGAAACAAGGATATAGAGAGTACACTGGTGGTTGTGAAGGGGGAGGGGGTGGGAGATGGTTGTATTGGGAGTTTGGGGTTAGCAAATGCAAAGTGGTATCGATAAGATGGATAAACAGCAAGGTCTACTGCATAGCACAGGGAACTATATTTAATATCCTGTGATAAACCATAATGGAAAAGAATATGAGAAGAATGTGTGTATATATATGTATATATGCATAACTGAGTCACTTTGCTACACAGCAATAATGAACACAACATTGTAATTCAACTATACTTCAGTAAAAAATAAATTAAAAAAAAAAAAAAAGCTGGCTCTTGGCAAGCAGAGTTCATTGCCTCCTTGCTGGGGCAGCAGAGGAAATGTATTTTTTTCCCTTCCACAAACCCAGAAGGCACAATTTTGCCATGTGTTAATCTAGAAAAGGAGACCCAGGGTAGCTGGCTCCCACAAATGTGTGAACTTTGTATTTAAAAATATTAATATTAAAAGCATCAATCTGAGGGCCCTGACCCATCTAACTAGAAATAATCTGTGACACTTGTGTGAGGAACTGATGACATCTGCCAAGTGTCTGTCAACTCCTCTTCTCTATTCCTTCTTTCTCTGACTCCTTACTTGGTGCATTTCAATCTATCATCTGCCCAGTATGATTCCCTCCTATCCTAGGAAGGCAATGTAGAAAAATAGCAAAGTACTATTATCAAGTTTTAGAATCAGCCATCGGGTCCATTTAATAGCTGCATGATCTTGGACAAGTTATTTCATCTCTTTATGACTCATTCTCCTCATTTCTAATAAGGGAACATAATGGTACCTAATTTTAGGGTTGTTAGATGGATTAAATGAAATAGGCAATACTCCATGCCTCCAGTAAATGCTCAAAATCTTAGCCATTATTATTTCATTTTGGGATTCATGTAAAGTGAGATTATTAATCTACTTTTCTAGATCTTTTGTCTTATTCCTTTCTACTTCTAAGGATATCAGGGGGAGAAAAATTGGCATGATTCCCATATAGAAATTTTATAACATTAGACAACTGTCCTCTAGGGGAACTCCTCAGCTCTCTGTGCATCTTGCTCTTTTCTCTTGGTTTCTCAGTTCTATCTTATTTTGCTGTTTTCTATCATTCCTCCCTCAAGGCCAAATGGCTTTTCATCTCTATTTCTATGGAAAGCCTGAACTCCCTATATTCTGTTTTGTTGCCATCTGAGCATCTTCTCTGTGTTCACCTGGGCAGGTGTCCTTAACACCAATTGTTCTCTCTCCCTGTCTTCCTTGGCCAGGCAGCTGGGCCAACTGTGTCCCCTTTGCTTTAGAATAATGGTCTTGGAGAAGTTTCGTAACTTTGCCCCTTTGGTCCATTAAGTTACAAACAAAATTCACATCTATTGAATTTACAGAGGCTACTGCTAGGTTCTTACCCCCTCACACTTCCACACTCTTTTTTGCCTCCTTCTTTCAGCTTTATTTGACATCACTCTCCTGCTTTCTCATTCTCTGTCTCTAATTTGAGTGACAAGCTTTCACTTTGACTTACACACCAATCTGTTTCTGGGCTCTGGGTTTTCCTGCCTGCTGTCCCTTTGATTGGAATTTTCTTCTCTTTCCTGTTTACTTGATCAATTTTTTTTTATCTTTTATATGTCAACTTAGATGTCAGGAAACTTAGTGTGATCTCTCAGGTTTCTCATTTTATGTATTCAGTGTATATTGTGCTTCTGTGAGACACACTTATTAAAATTAAATTACTTCTATATTTATTTGTCAACTGGTTGCCTCCTGCACCAGACCATAAGTTGCTCTTTTGTTCAAGGATACAACTCCAGCACTTAACACCATGCCTGGCAGATAGTAAATTCTCAGTAATACTTGAATGGATGAATGAATGAATGAACACATGATTTGCATATCCCTTTCACATTACTTCTCATGGTAAATATAACTTCTTCTTTGACTAGTTCCTCTACCAAAGCTAATCATCCTCTACTATAATACAACATGCCAGACAGAAGGTTCATTTTTCCCTCCATTCCAGAATTTTATATTTATACTTTTCAGTCCAAATTCAAATAAGCATACTTGCTGAACTCTCAGAGATTCAAAATATCTCTTTAATCAATTCCCAATATGTAGCTGTTGATTCTTTCAGCCTTAGTTTGCTCAGCAGAGTCGTATGGTTTCTGTCCATAAGAGTCTCCCCTGTACTCTATGGCTAAAGAGCTCCTCTCAATGCCTGTGAAGCAGATCAAGGTCAATCTCCTCTTGACAATGTTCACTAAATAGCCTCTTCCCCTCACTGTGGTCCACACTTTTTTTCCTTTTCTTTCTTATACTCCTTGTCTTTGTGGTTCTTGCTGAAGATCAGAGAGCCATATACAGGTCTCTTTCAAATCTGTTTCTGCTGCCTTTGTCTTGTCTCTTTCTAGCAGGTATTCTGGGATTAAAGCCCGGCATGCTTCCACTCCCTTTCTGCCTGCCTGCTCCGCAACCTGGGGAGGTTTCTTGCTTGTCAGCACTTTCTCCAGTCGTAGTTTTTCACTCTTCTCTTTAAACCTCACTATGGAGGAAATACTTGGACCCTCGTGATAACCCCAAAAGTCAGCAAGCATCAGATAAGATTTTGGGAAAACTGTGGATTTAGGGACAGAGAATCTACAGAGAATCTCCACTTAAGGTTGAAAATTTCTTCTCCTAATATGTGAAGCAAGTAGATGTTTTGGTGGAGAATTTGATTCTCCAAAAATGCTTCATGTGAACTGCCCATAAGAAAGCCAGTTGGAGCAATAAAGGTCAAATTTCCCAGGAGACTCTCAGTATTTATGTCCACGGAGAGGGAAGACTTGGGGCCCAGAACCAGAGTCCTCCAGTCATCTCAGCCTGGCCTGGTGGGACCTTTAGTGGGAACCAGAAGTCCTGGGAGCCAGTCACTCCATTCAGCTGCTGGTGCAGAGTTACAGGCAGAGGAAGAGAAGCTGAAGAATGTGGACTAAGGTGACAATAAAATAAAGATGTCTTGCAAAAAAAAAGAGAGAAGCTGTGCAGGGCCAAGGACTGGGAAGGTAGGGAAAGGGAAAAAGGAAAGTATTGCTGTGGATTATAAATTGTAATTTTAAGATTTTAACCAATGCTGAATTCCTTCTTTAATTACTTTTGGCTTTTAGACTTTTTTTTTTTTTTTTTTTGGCTGCAGTGCTATGCAGAGACTGGGGCCCAGGGGTTTGTTTTTTTTTGGTTTGCTTAAATAAAGATGTCTTGCAAAAAAAAAGAGAGAAGCTGTGCAGGGCCAAGGACTGGGAAGGTAGGGAAAGGGAAAAAGGAAAGTATTGCTGTGGATTATAAATTGTAATTTTAAGATTTTAACCAATGCTGAATTCCTTCTTTAATTACTTTTGGCTTTTAGACTTTTTTTTTTTTTTTTTTTTGGACTGCAGTGCTATGCAGAGACTGGGCCACAGGGTTGTGTTTTTCTTGGTTTGGCTTTTGTTTATTGGTTTTTGTGGGTGTTTTTCCTTAATGTTGTTCTTTTCAGATTTCATTTCTTGCCTGTGGTTTTGTACTTAGTTACAATTCTCAGCTATGCTTCTGATGAACAAAATCAACACAGATCTTATGCCAAGTGTATATTTTCACCATGACTGCCTAAGCATTGGATACAGGGTGTAGGGAGTAGGGCTAAATTAGATGTGAGTCATTATGGTTCTTGGAATATAAGTACAAAGTCAGTGGGGAGAATGTACAATTGAGGACAGGATGCTGCAGGCAGACAGACTCACACAGCATTACATGAAATTGTAAATTTGAAAGGAGGGTAGTTTTTAATCTGAACTCCATGGATCCTCAGTATCATAAGATACCAGAGTCCTTTTAGGACAGCAAGAGGAGTCAGGGGAAATCAGTCAAGATGGCAGAGTAGGAGGTCATGAAACTCACCTCCCTCCACGAACACATCAAAAATACATCTACATGTAGAACAATTTTCACTGGAAACTGGCAGAAAGACTCCTGTACAGCCAAGGCTGTTAGAAAGATCCACATGTAATCAGGTAGGAAGGGAAGAAAAGTGAACAGGTTGGGACTTGTGCCCCTGGAGGGGACTCAGAGGAGAAGGGAGAAAACACAGGTGGAGACCTACCCCTGAGGAGTGAGTGGTGAAAACCACAGATTGGGCACCCCAGGCCTGGGGTCCCACACAGAGGAGATGAGCTCCCTTGGCTGGTTGGAGGTCCTCTGGGACTAACAGGAGGGCTGTGGGAAGCCTGGACTTTGCTCATGAGGAGTTTGTACCCACTGGCTTGCCCCCAAAAGCAGGGTGGAGAGGGCAGTTAGAAGAATGCTCTAGTGGCTGCCAGTTTTCCTGCAACTGCCTCTATGTGAGCCCCCTCCCGAGCCAAGCCAACACTCCAGCCCAACTTTCTCCACATCACACCATGGCACAGGATCTAGGGCTGTCACAACCAAAGAGAAAACTTGGCCATAGGATGCAGCGGCAACCTAGTCCCACGACGGAGCCTGGCTTGGGGAGCGGCAGCAGCCATTATTACATGTACTCAAGCAGTGCATCAGAAGCAGCCCAGAACTCTGACAGTGTTCTCCTCACACCCAGATATACACTGAGAGTCCACGTGGGCCTTGCCTGCCCTGCACTGTGACACCGCAACAGTTATATGCTGAAAGTGGACAACATGGAAGAAATGAACAAATTTCTAGAAACTTACAGCATGCCAAGACTGAATCAAGAAGAAACAGACAATTTTAACAGACTGATCACTAGTAGTGAAATTGAATTTGTAATAAAAAACCTCCCAGTAAACAAAAGTCTAGCACCAGATGGCTTTACTGGGGAATTCTAACAAACATGCAAAGAAGAGCTAATACCTATCCTTCTCAAATTAGGCAAAAAATTGAAAAGGATGGAGCACTCCCAAATTCATTCTATGAGACCACCATTACCCCAATACCAAAACCAGAAAAAGACACTACAGAAAAAAAAATTATAGGCCAATATCTTTGATGAATATAAATGCAAAACTCCTCAGAAAATATTAGCAAACCAAATCCAACATATAAAAAGGATCATATACCATGATCAAATAAGATTATTCCAGGGTTACAAGGATGGTTCAAATTTTGAAATCAATCAATGTGATACACTACATTAACAAAGGGATAAAAAATCACCTGATCATCTCAATAGACGCAGAAAAAGCATCTGATAAAATTCAACATCCATTCATAAAAATTCTCATCAAAGTGTGTACAGAGAAAACATCTCTCAACATAATAAAGGCCAGTTATGACAAACCCACAGCTAACATCATACCCAACAGTAAAAAGCTCAAAGCTTTTCCTCTAAATTCAAGAAGACAAGGATGCCCACTCTCATTCCTTCTATTCAACATAGTATTAGAAGTCCTAGCCACGATAATCAGTAAGGAAAATAAATAAAAGGCATCCGAATTGGAAAGGAAGAAATAGAACAGTCACTATTTGCAGATGACATGATACTTTATATAGAAAACCCTAAAGTCTCCACCAAAAAACTATTAGAACTAATAAGTGAATTCAGGAAAGTTGCAGAACACAAGATTAATATACATAAATCTGTTGCTACACACTAATAATGAATTATCAGAAAGTTAAAAAATCCCATTTAGAAATCACATCAAAAAGAATAAAATACCTAGGAATAAACTTAACCAAGAAGGGGAAAGACATATATTCTGAAAATTATTAAACACTGATGAAGGAAATTGAAGATGATTCAAAGAAATGGAAAGGTAGCCAGTGTTCATGGATTGGAAGACTTAATATTGTTAAAATGTTTATATTACCCAAAGCAATCTACAGATTTCATGCAATCCTTATCAAAATACCCATGACATTTTTCATAGAACTAGAACAAGTAATCCTAAAATTTATACGGAACCACAAAAGACCCCAAATAGCCAGAGCAATATTGAGAAAAAAGAACAAAGCTGGAGATATCACCCTTCTTGACTTCAGACTATACTACAAAGCCAAATCAAAACAGCATGGTACTGGCACAAAAACAAACATATAGATCAATGGAAAAAAATAGAGAACCTAGAAATAAATCCATGCACCTATGTTCAATTTATCTATGACAAAGGAGACAAGAATATACAATGGAGAAAAGAGAGTCTCTTCAATAAGTGGTGCTGGGAAAGCTGGACAGCTACATGTAAAAGAATGAAATTCAAACATTCCGCATGCATGTACAAAAATAAACTCAAAATGGGTTAAAGACCTAAAGGTAAGACTGGAAACCATAAATTCCTAGAAAAGAAAATAAGCAGAACGCTCTTTGTCATAAATTGCAGCAATATTTTCTGGATCTGCCTGCTACAGCAAAATAAATAAAAGCAAAAATAAACAATGAGACCTAATTAAACTTAAAAGCTTTTGCACAGAAAAGGAAGCCATCGACAAAACAAAAAGACAACCTACTGAATGGGAGAAAATATTTGCAAAAGATATGACTAATAATGGGTTAATATGCAAAATATATAAACAGCTCATATAACTCAATATCAAATAAGCAAACAATCAAAAAATGGGCAGATAATATGCAAAATATATAAACAGCTCATATAACTCAATATCAAATAAGCAAACAATCAATCAAAAAATGGGCAGAAGATCCAAACAGACATTTTTCCAAAGAAGACATACAGATGGCTAAGAGGTACATGAAAAAATGCTCGACACCACTAACTATTAGAAAAATGTAAATCAAAACAACAATGAAATATTACCTCACACATGTCAGAATGACTATCATCAAAAAGTCTACAAATAACGCATGTTGGCAAGGATGTGGAGAAAAGGGAAACTTGTGAACTGTTGGTGGGAATGTAAGTTGGTGCAGCCACTATGGAAAACAGTATGGAGGTTCCTCAAAAAAAAAAACAAACTAAAAATAGAACTACCGTATGATCCAGCATTTCCACTGCTGGGTATATATCTGAAAAAATAACCAAAAATACTAATTCAAAAAGATACATGCACTCCGATGTCCATAGCAGTACTATTTACAATAGCCAAGATATGGAAGCAACCCAAGTGTCCATCAACAGATGACTGGATAAAGAAAATGAGGTATAGTGTGCATATATATATATAATAAATACAGTTATATATTATGTTTATAATAAAATAAAAATATATATTACTTTATATATATTATACAAAATGGAATATTACTCAGCCATAAAAGAATGAAATTCTGCCATTTGCAGCAACATGGATGGACCTACAGAATATCATGCTTATTGAAATAAGTCTGACAAAGATAAACACTAGATGATACCACTTACATGTGGAATCTAAAAAATAAAATAAATGAATGTATATAGCAAAACAGAAACACACTCACAGATATAGGAAACAAACTAGTGGTTATCACTTTGGAGAGGAGAGAGGGGAGGAGCAAGATAGGTGTAAGGGATTAAGAGATACAAAGTACTATGCATAAAACAGAGAAGCAACAAAGATATATTGTACAGCACAGAGAATTATAGGCATTACTTTGTAATAACTTTTAATGGAGTATAATCTGAAAAAATACTGAATCACTATTCTGTATACCTGAAACTAACATAATATTGTGTTCAATAAGTCAATTATATTTCAATTAAAAAAAAGAGGAGGTCAATGTCAGACCCACTAGGAACAGCTGTACATTATTGCTACTCCAGCAGAGAGGGATTCCTCAAGGACTGGGCTGTTTCTGTGGAACTTTAGTGAAACAGGGTTTTAATCCATGGGTATAAATGGTCTTCATCCAGAAACAATAAATTCTCATGAAGAACCAAGCCAGAGGACAGAGAAAAGACATTTGAGTCATGGTTTAAGTATGTCATTAATGTGGTGCCGGGATTTAAATCCTCAGGGGCTGATAAATGCTCTTGCTGAGCGAGAGCCCACACACCCTCAAGGCTGCTCTCAGTTGTGCAGCTACAGAGACAGTTGTCCCCAGGGAGAACTGTGGCACTTTGTAAGACAAGTGTGGGGTAGGTAGAGAGCAGCTCGGACTTACAAGACTAACTTATGACCAGGTATCAGTGGACAGGGCAGAACTGCTACAGGCTAAGGGTTCAGAGCAGAACTCCAACAGTGAATTTCCCACCAGGGCTGTAAAATGATGCTCAGAGTATAAAAACCAAACCAAAACAACAGAAAAATATGTTGGAGCAAATGGTGGGACCAATTAGGGTCCAGATTCACTAAGCAATTTTGTAATTCACGGTAACCCAAAGGGGTTCCCGGAATTCTCTCTGTAAGTGAAGCTAATCAAAGCCCAGGGGTGGAAGAAGGATTTCACGTCGGTACTTTCACAATGAGGCAGCATATTTGAGCTTTGCTCGGTGAGGACCAAGTGGACTCAGGCAGCCTGGATGCTGAAGGAAATCAGGTCTCCTGAAGTCAGATCTTCCCTACTCAAGCCAGGTCTTAGTAAGTGCAGTAAGAAGCTCCTTCATCCCAATTTGGGGACAGACCCATGGAAGGTTGGAAACTGAATTCTGAAACTTGATTCCAATGAGGTTGTGTTGCTATAATCATTCCCTCGTATTTCCTCTTCCATAGCATAGTGGAACACTCTAAATAACCATGGTCACACTGTCTACAGTTTTAACAGTTTCAGAGAACTCTGACTTCAATTAGAACAGCAATGAACAACTAGCAGCCTTCTGTTCACAAGAGACAGAGAAATTAGGAAACCTCATATTCCTTACCTTTCCGGGGTCACAGACCTTTGAGAGGAGAAAACTGAAACCTTCAACTGTCATTTTACCTGCAGGAAACTCTCCAATCCTTAAATACAAAGATTGCAAGATGGGACCTAATGGAACATCAGAACGATGCTTCTCATGGGTTTCCGAATGCTTACTCCCAGGAGGAGTGGTAGACGATCAGGGAACATAGAGTGACTGTGTCCTCTTGGCATTTTCCAATGATAAATCCCAGCCCTCCAATGGCAGCAGAAATTATGAACGCCCAGCAGTTATCAAAACACAGAATGGGAAAATGTTTGTAGAAGTTGGGGAGAGAAAAACATGGGCAAAGATAAACTGGATAATTACTGTCTCATTTATGGACAAATGAGAATCCATAGGTATCAAGTTAGAATAAAGATAAAGAGGAATTTGATAACGTTTCCTCACGTTATGAATTGGATCCATTCATGTTCTTTGAAAATCAGAGTGAAGACATTTAAAATTACTTGTTCTGATTTATGCCTTGAATGCAACTCTGGTCAGCACTTGGCACCCACAGAGTCTAAAATCTATTATTCTTTATTCATTGTCTTAGTTCGGGCTTCTATAATAAAATACCAGAGACTGGGTGGCTTATAAACAGTACAATTTCTCACAGTTCTGGAGGCTGGGAAGTCCAAGATCAAGATGCCGACAGGTTCAGTGTCTTGTGAAAACCCCTTCCTATAGACAGCCGTCTTCTCCCTGAGTCCTCACATGTAGGAAGGGCACTAGAGAGCTCTATGGGGTCTCTTTTCTAAGGGCACTAACCCCATTCGTGAGGGCTCTGCTCTCAGGACCTAAGCACTTTCCAAAGGCCCGCCTCCTAATAGCATCACATTGAGGATTAGGATTTTAGCATATGAATTTTGAGGGGACACAAACATTCAGGCTATGTCATTCATAGAAAATATCGATAGGTATTATACCCTTTTTATCAGGTAGGAAATAAAAAGGTAGTTAATACCTCATCAAATGGTTACCCTGAGATTAAGATTCTGCCAATGTTTACGAGGAGAAAGGAAAATTCAACTTTTGTCTCCCAGTCTTTCTTAGAGGTAATATTACTTTGCGTGCATGCATGTGTGTGTGTACCCACTTGATTAGATGGAATTACTGTGTATTAAGTACATGTGATAATGAACTTTTAAAATTCTATGATAGACTTTTAAGTATGATTATCTTTTCTTTCCTAAACAGGTTATAAATTCCTAGTGGAATGGAACCATATAGGACTCCTTGTAAATTGTCTTTCTCCTTTACTCAAACTTGCCTTGCTGTTCTCTTTCCTATTTCATTTTCGTTTTTTTTAAGATTTTTTTTATGTGGACCATTTTTAAAGGCTTTATTGAATTTGTTACAATATTGCTTCTGTCTTATGTTTTTGGATTTTCTTTCTCTTTTTTTTTTGGCCATGAGGCATGTGGGATCTTAGCTCCCTGACCAGGGATTGAACCTGCACCCACTGCACTGTAAGGCAAAGTCTTATCCACAGGACCACCAGGGAAATCCCCCTATTTCATTTTCAATATCATATATTTTTTTCTTTACTCTTTCCTTTCCTGATCTCAGCCCTTCTCTTGCCCTTTCTTCACCTTTAATTTTTCAGTCTCACATGTCAATTGAACCCTAAAGGATAGCAAACTAATTTTTTAAAGGAGTAGAAGGAAGAAAGGAGACTGAATCTGTTGGTTTCAATCAGGGAAGTCAACCCTACAAGTTATGGAATAAAAGACTGATTATAGGAATTATCATTTACATGGCTATGGAAGGAGCTGGGGAATTAAAGTCCCAGAAAGGGAGTTGGAGGACCAGAGGCAAGTCACCAGCCAGCCCTGCTGAAGCACTGGTAGAGGTGGGCAAGCTAGAGCCAGCAGGGAAATCTGTTAAGCCAGGCATGTCTAGCTGCCAGGCACTGGTAGAGGGATCTCCCGAGCATTGATGCCTCTGCCTCTGATGATGAACCTGGGTTCACAGTTGATCACCGTGTTGCCAATGAGGAAGAAGAGCGGGAATCAAATCAAGGAAGAGCAAGTACAAGCTGGAGTCTGTCAGTATCTTGCCTATGCCTCTCACTGCATGTTGAGTGAGGACAAGCTTGAATCTGCCAATACCTCTGCATGTGTCTCTCACTCCACCTAACCAGGATGACCTTCAGAGAGTAATAGCTGCTGCTTTACTTCTCCCATCCAGATATTACACAAATGTCTCTTTGGCCAACTCTAAACTAGAATTGTGCAGGAAGGGGAAGGTAGTTTCAGCATATGTAAGTTAACATATACAAAGTCCCCAGAGAACATAAACGTGCTTGTATCATAGATGTGAGGGTAGGACAAGGGAATTTGTAAATGTCAGCATCACACAATTGGCTTTCTCTGTTGAGTTCAGAGGCTCTTACAGCAATAAAGATTTTATGGGATTATCTGTTATAGTCATTTTAGTTTCTCTAAATTAGCCGGCCATAATAATGTATTAGGCATAAATAGATAAATGATGTATTAGGAATAAGTGGATAAAGGAGACAGAGTTGCTGCCTTAGCGTTAATCTCTCAGGAAAGGGAGACATAAACAGCCAATGTTGACACAGGGCAGTAGATGCTCAAGTAAAGGTGGACCAAGCATTCTGGGAGCACAGAGAGGAGGTGTCCCAATATAGCCTGGGTGTGAAGATCATGCTGTCTTCATAGACCAGACGAAGCATGAAATGAGTCTTAAAGGATGAGAATACTATGGGCAAAATCATGGAATCAACAGTTTGGTGTTGCTGGAAATCAAAGGGTACACAGGGGAATGGCAGGAGATGAGTAAAGCAAGGTAAGCAAGATCATCCTGAGAGCATGTGGGACCTCAGGCAAATGTATTTTGCAGCGGCCTTGTTTATATAAGTAATTTGATTAAAGCCGTATTACAAAATTTGTGGACCCATGTGAGGTACAGTGATTTATTGGTGAAGATTCAGACTAATGGGTAGAAAGGAGGTTTATACATGTTTTCTCATTGTGTCTCAGTGCATGTGAAGATTTTTTTTGTAGTAGTTAGGCTCTTCCTGATCACGTCAAGTAATGATCTCTCCAGGTGCTGTATTGTCAAATGCACCATTCCTGCCTAATTTCTTATCTCCCACCATAAGAAAAATATAGTGACAGTATTATAACTCTATAATGCCATAGCTCCTCAGAACCTGCTTGTATGGAAATGCTATAGCCTTTCTTGACTCTGAAGTTCCCTAATACCACCTGTTTAATGCTGGTTATATCATTATTCATGATTCTGTATCATCCCTCATGCCACCTGTGGATACTACTGGCTTCCAGTGATTCTCTTAAAAGTTATTATGTTTCCTTGATGATGATCATAAATGCAACCCTTATACAGGAAAATGGGAAGGATAATTTAATGGCCATACAGATTTATCATTCAGAATGTTATGGTAGAACAACATTTCTCTTTCCGTATCTTCTCTTGAACTCTTTGGGCCACAATCACAGCATTCCTAGAATGTGATTTTCTTATGTGAATCTGTCCCCACACACTGCCACAAACAGGAAATATAGGCTAGGAGCCAGACAGGGTAAGAACAGTATTCTCATTCATATAAGTAATGTCTGTCCCTCATCCAGCGCATGACGGATTGAGGAGAAAACGTCACCACGTGGGTGTGGATAAGAGAGTCCATCAGTCAGAAAGGGCTGTTGATGCTGCCATCATAAAAGCCCTCAGATGCTATACAAGCATCCACCTGCAGAGAACTGAAGAGAACATTTGGTATGGAGCTGATGAAGGGGGTGGCAAGCCAGCACTGGCTGGCTTACACAGAGTAAGTGACACCTGCCACCATTCTTGCCACGCTGTGGTGCTGTAGGCTAGAGATGGCACCACAGTCAGAACACAAATGGGTGAGAACCACAAATGTAGCACAAGCACAAAGGCCAGCACTGGAACTGTCAACAGCCCACAGCTCTGAACTCATCCTGTGCTTATTATGAGGGCAGTCACCCAAAACCAACATGTCAGCATCCTTCTGGTGGTCCATCTTCATGTAATCATTCCAAAGAAGTACTGTGCTACTCAGCAAGAGAGATCCTGCAACCAGGGCCAGCCAAAAGCCCCAGGAAAACCCCATAGCCAGGGTCTCTGAGTTTCGTGTAAGTGTCTGGTCAACTTCACAGGTTGTAGAGCACCTTGAAGGGTATAAATGAAGTCAAGGGCCCCCATGGGTCCCAGTCTGACCTCGAAGTGCCTCTTGCAGGTGGTATTTCCACCCAGCTGGTCCCAGGATTTCCAGGAAGGAGACTGAGAAAATTTCAAGGAAGTTGCTCCAAACACAGTAGGCTTCATGAAGCCCAAGCCTAGATCAGGGCTGAAATTTGCCCAAGTCTAAGGGCAGTACTGAAAGGAAGCTAGTGCCAGCTCATGCAGTACCTTGTAATACCATGCTCAGGAACTAAAATTTTATCTGTAAGAACTTCCAACATGTCTTACTTTTCTGTGCAATGTTATTAGGTAAATTGAAAAAAAAATACGATGAAATAAATGGGAAACACGGGACTTTTGACAGCCGTTAATGTAGTAGTATGAGTTTTGAATTTTCTATGAAAAGATAGACCACCCACCCTTTTGTAACTTTATCTTAAAAAGTAACCTATGAAATCCTTCATCTGTTATGAAGTATATTAATGACAATTCCACAGATTATACTTTAGAAAAAGCTACAATAGACATAAGAGCCACTGCAGGGATTTCATGCAGAATAGATTTCCATTTTAGGAAAATCACTTACAGGAAAGTCAGTAGTTAGAGGAGAGAGAAGGGAAAGATCAAGAGTAGAGGTTAGGCAGTTTTTGCAAGATTTAGTCAAGTGATGATGAGGTCTGAACTAAGCCAATATTAGCAGTATAGTGGAGTCACAAACACGTGTTTCTTAGATAAATTAAACTGCATGCACCTGGCCAAAAATAACTAAATGAGGGAGAGAGTCATTTAATTATTTCAGGATAATGAGCCTGCCACTGCACTCAATGACAGCAAACTCCAGACTGTGTGTGAGACTGTTTCCTTGGAGCTTTCATTATCAAGTATATTTTATTCATGACCAGCTAGCCCCTCTGAGTGTGATTCTCATATTTAAGAATATGTATTTTCCATAAAACTTTGGCTTTAAACAAAAGTCAACCACTTCATCTGGGACTCAATCTGTTCCACTGCTGCAGGGAAAACGGGCCGTGTTGGACTTACTGAGAGACAGTATGTCAGGCTCTGATGTAACCACTTCCTAAGGTATCCTCAAGGGTAATCTGGACCATATGTGATCGTTCTCCTTTGAAGATGACTTCTGTATCCAATCCCAGTGTAGTTTGCAACTGTGTTCACGGGGGCTCACAAAAAGCACATGTCAACCTCTAAGTCGAAGCCTTGTGATTCTACAGCCCCAACCACACATAAGTGAGAGTTTGAAAAATCTCTAGATAAAAATAGAAACACCATATGTATTAGAAGCTGAAAGGGCTAGAACTTGATAGCTTTTCGGGAAATCTCTAAACTGCTTAATTTTTGTATAATGAAACTGAAGTTCAGAGAGAGAAACTGACCAATCCTAATCCAATATGGCAGAACTGAGAGGTACACCCAAATACTCTTATAGTTTTAGAAATTTTAATCTCTGGTGACTACAAATCTCTTTTAGAATATGCCATAAAAATGCTTTTATGAAAGCATAAACAAATAGTATGTTATTTTCTCTTAGTTTCAAAAGGCATTCAAACTTTAGCTGTGTGGAATCACATGGTACAAAGGTATATCACCTTCATATGTGTTCCCTACGTTTCTAAATACCTCATTTCTGTCTGCTGCATAATTGAATAGTTCAATACAAACACAAAACATCTGCAAACCGGTTGCTGTGCTATCCTCTGTGGCTCTGAGTCTCCCCCTCCATCCTGTCTGATCTCCCCACTGGCAAGGGGACTCCCCAGGGTGGGAGAACATTTCCTCTTTCACAGCTCCCTCTCAGGGGCACCTTGAGATGCTTTTTAAGGACTTTATTTTTCTAGAAATTTATCAGCAATATTCATTCTACCTCTAAATGCAAATAAAAGTGGTCCTGCTCCATAAACATAAACATCCCTCACTTCACCACACCAACCACACCGGGAACCAAATCCTCAGTGCTGCAGTGCCTTTTTAGCCAATGTTTTTAATCATTTAATCATTTAATCGTCATTTTAGCCAAAGATATTTAACTGTAGCCAAAGGTATTTGGTCTTTGGCTGGATGGCTAGAATCCTGAGCTTTTTAAAATACTGGATGATGAAATTACAGAACAGCTCTCAATATTCTACAACAGGAGCTCATGATTAAGCCTAAGAAGAAATAGAGCAAATCATAGGCTATGGGCTAGAGAGGAGAACAGCCAGGTCCCTCACTGATGGTGGCTTGGCCAGCCAGGTTGACAAGTAGGCTTCCATTCCCCTTCTGAAGACAGGTGTCCATAAGAACAGGCAGGCATTTTGAAAACCAAGGGACAGCACAGAAGCAGTTGCCATGGTTAGCTGGGAAAGACACAGTGTCATGGAGACAGTGCTGTGATGTTGGACATGACGGATGGAGGGTAGGACCAAGTAGACTATGGCAGAGGAGCCAAAGGGCCAGGGAGCCAAGCAATGTTGTTCAGAAGCTGCTGATAACACAGTGGCAGCACTATTCATGCCAAGCATGTCATCTGCAGCAACCAAATGGCACAAAAAGGTTATCTGTGAAGGAAAGGGATCCCAAAGCCACTAAGTGGCAGAAAAATTAAAAGAGCAAAGCTAAGCAGCCAATCTTTCTCTTTCCTAGAAGCTTCAGAGCTCAGTGAAAACATACTGGGGGAAAAACAAAAGTTAGAGAAAAACAAAGTATAATACCATCTGCGTTTTAAAAAAATATATGTATGTGTTTATGTTTTGCATGTGTATGTATGAGTGCATGTGTGCACACACCCATATAGATAGATATATCTGTATGAGTCTAGAGAAATGTCTGAAAGCATATCAAATTGGCCAAATTCTTTACTATACTTATCTCTAGTTGTCAAATAAGATAGGAAAGCACTCTCTCTTCTTAATGACACGTACTAAGCTTTAAAATTGATGGCAGATCCTCAGCCCCTTCTCTCTGAATATTTTTCAGAACACTTCAGCTGCAGAGAGTGTATGTGACACTTAACTGAGTATGAGGAACATAACCCAATTACAAATTGGGGCTTGAACACCTATATAATCTGGTTCTACGTACTGTGTTGCCCCCTGAAACAAGTGGCCCTGGGAGGACCTTCAAGAGGGCGGAGGAGTAAGACGTGGAAATCACCTTCCTCCGTACATACATCAAAAATACATCTACATGTGGAACAACTCCTACAGAACACCTACTGAACATTGGCAGAAGACCTCAGACTTCCCAAAAGGCAAGAAACTCCCCAAGTACCTGGCCGTGTGGCTGACAGGGTCTTGGTGCTCTGGCCAGGTGTCAAGCCTGAGCCTCTGAGGTGGGAGAGCCGAGTTCAGGACATTAGACCACCAGAGACATCCTGGCCCCACATAATATCAATCAGTGAGACGTCTCCCAGAGATCTCTGTCTCAACGCTAAGAACCAGCTCCACTCAATGACCAGCAAGCTACAGTGCTGGACACCTTATGTCAAACAACTAGCAAGACAGGAACACAACCCCACCTATTAGCAGAAAGGCTGCCTAAAATCATACTAAGTTTAGACACCCTAAAACACAACAGCAGATGTGGTCCTCCCCACCAGAAAGAAAAGATCCAGCCCCACCCACCAGAACACAGGCACCAGTCCCCTCCACCAGGAAGCCTACACAACCCACTGAACCAACCTTACCCACTGGAGGCAGACACCAAAGACAATGGGAACTATGAACCTGCAGCCTGCGAAAAGGAGACCTGAAACACAGTAAGTTAAGCAAAATGAGAAGACAGAGAAATATGCAGCAGATGAAGGAGCAAGGTAAACACCCACCAAACCAAACAAATGAAGAGGAAATAGGCAGTACCAGAAAAAGAATTCAGAGTAATGACAGTCAAGATGATCCAACATCTTGGAAACAGAATGGGGAAAATACAAAAAACTTTTAAGAAGGACCTAGAAGAACTAAAGGCAAACAAACAAACAAACAATGATGAACAACACAATAAATAAAATTGAAAATTCTCTATAAGTAATCAATAGCAAAATAACTGAGGCAGAAGAACGGATAACTGACCAGGAAGATAAAATAGTGGAAATAACTACCAAGAGCAGAATAAAGAAAAAAAGAATGAAAAGAATTGAGGACAGTCTCAGAGACCTCTGGGACAACATTAAATGCACTAACATCAAATTATAGGGGTCCCAAAAGAAGAAGAGAAAAAGAAAGGGACTGAGAAAATATATGGAGATTATAGTTGAAAACTTCCCAAATATGGGAAAGGAAATAGTCAAGTCCAGGAAGAACAGAGAGTCCCATAAAGGATAAATCCAAGGAGAAACATGCCAAAACACATATTAATCAAACTATCAAAAATTAAATATAAAGGAAAAATATTAAGAGCAGCAAGGGAAAAGCAACAAATATCATACAAGGGAATCCCCATAAGGTTAACAGCTGATCTTTCAGCAGAAACTCTGCAAGCCACAAGGGGGTGGCAGGACATATTTAAAGTGATGAAAGGGAAAAAGCTACAACCAAGATTACTGTGTCCAGCAAGGATTTCATTCAGATTTGATGGAGAAATTAAAACCTTTACAAACAAGCAAAAGATAAGAGAATTCAGCACCACCAAACCAGCTAAACAATAAATGATAAAGGAACTTCTCTAGGCAGGAAACACAAGAGTAAGAAAAGACCTACAACAACAAACCCAAAACAATTAAGAAAATGGTAATAGGAACATACATATTGATAATTACCTTAAATGTAAGTGGATTAAATGCTCAAACTAAAGACACAGACTGGCTGAATGGATACAAAAACAAGACCCATATATATGCTGTCTACAAGAGACCCACTTCACATACAGACTGAAAGTGAGGGATGGAAAATGATATTCCATACAAATGGAAATCAAAAAAAGCTGGAGTAGCAATTCCCATCTCAGACAAAATAGACTTTAAAATAAGGACTATTATAAGAGACAAAGAAGGACACTACATAATGATCAAGGGATCAAACCAAGAAGAAGTCATAACAACTGTAAATATTGATGCACCCAACATAGGAGCACCTCAATACATAAGGCAAATACTAACAGCCATAAAAGGGGAAATCGACAGTAACACAATCATAGTAGGGGACTTTAACACCCCACTTTCACCAGTGGACATATCAACCAAATTGAAAATAAATAAGGAAACACAAGGCTTTAAATGATACATTAAACAAGATGGACTTAATTAATATCGATAGGACATTCCATCCAAAAACAACAGAATACACTTTCTTCTCAAGTGTTCATGGAACATTCTCCAGGATAGATCATACCTTGGGTCACAAATCAAGCTTTGGTAAATTTAAGAAAATTGAAATCATATCAAGTATCTTCTCCAACCACAATGCTGAGACTGGATATCAATTACAGGGAAAAAAACGCTAAAAACTAAGAACACATGGAGGTTAAACAATACACTCCTAAATAACCAAGAGATCACTGAAGAAATCAAAGAGGAAATCAAAAAATACCTAGCAACAAATGACAATGAAAACACGACAGCCGAAAACATGGGATGCAGTAAAAGCAGTTCTAAGAGGGAAGTTTATAGCAATACAATCCTACCTCAAAGAAAAAGAAAAATCTGAAATAAACACCCTAACCTTACACCTAAAGCAATTAGAGAAAAAAGAACAAAAATACCCAAAAGATAGCAGAAGGAAAGAAATCATAACTATCAGGTCAGAAATAAATGAAAAAGAAATGAAGGAAACGATAGCAAAGATCAATAAAACTAAAAGCTGGTTCTTTGAGAAGATAAACAAAATTGATAAACCATTAGTCAGACTCATCAAGAAAAAAAGGGAGAAGACTGAAATCAACAGAATTAGAAATGAAAAATGAGAAGTAACAACTGACACTGCAGAAATACACAGGATCAGGAGAGATTTCAAGCAACGATATGCCAATAAAATTGAAACCTGGAAGAAATGGAAAAACTCTTAGAAAAGCACAACCTTCCAGGATGGAACCAGGAAGAAACAGAAAATATAAACAGACCAATCACAAGCACTGAAATTGAAACTGTGATTAAAAATATTCCAACAAACAAAAGCCCAGGACCAGATGGCTTCACAGGTGAATTCTAGCAAACATTTAGAGAAGACCTAACACCTGTCCTTCTCAGACTCTTCCAAAATATAGCAGAGGGAGGAACACTCCCAAACTCATTCTACGAGGCCACCATCACCGTGATACCAAAACCAGACAAAGATGTTACAAAAAAAGTAAACTACAGGCCAATATCACTGACGAACGTAGATGCAAAAATCCTCAACCAAATACTATCAAACAGAATCCAGCAGCACATTAAAAGGATTATACACCATGATCAAGTGGGTTTTATCCCAGGAATGCAAGGATTCTTCAATACATGCAAATCAATCAATGTGATATACTATATTAACAAATTGAAGGATAAAACCAGATGATTATCTCAATAGATGCTGAAAAAGCTTTCAACAAAATTCAACAACCATTTATGATAAAAACCCTCCAGAAAGTAGGCATAGAGGGAACTTACCTCAACATAATAAAGGCCATATATGACAAACTCACAGCCAACATCCTTCTCAATGGTGAAAAACTGAAACTATTTCCTCTAAGATCAGGAAGAAGACAAGGTTGTCCACTCTCACCACTATTATTCAACACAGTTTTGGAAGTTTTAGCCACAGCAATCAGAGAAGAAA